>NC_056675.1:1105000-1120000 GCF_018350195.1 Panthera tigris | reverse complement strand
GTTTGTGGGGCACATGGGGCGCGGCCCTGGTGCCTCTGTGTTTTGTTTCACTTGTTTGTTTTCAGTTTAAGTAGAAGGGGGGGGGGGGAGAAATTCACAGGCCACTAAGCTAGCTTTCTTTTCTGGAGCCTCTTCAGCCCTTCCCCGGTGAGGTCCAGTGACAGAACAGCCAGGCTGGCCCTTCGGTACTCACTCCTGCCTCCTTCTCTGAGGGACTGGGAGAGTGGCGTTGGGCAAAGGTCTTAGAAGAGAGGACGCGATGGGAGTGTGGGCGCCGGTGTTATTTGCCTGTCTCACGCCGTAGCTTCTTTCTTACTTATGCGGTGGGGGGAGGCCTCACCTCTCTCCACACACACCCTGACAGACTTCCCTCCTCCGCACTCGCTTTGGGCCCCCAGCCCTCACTGCTGGTAGTTCCTCGCCCCTGGGAAGGCAGCTCCAGCCTCCCGCTATGCGCTGGGTGTGCTGGTGGGGCCGCCTAGGGTGGGGCCAGGCCCAAGCAGCTAGAAGGCCCTCTCCTGGCCCCCAGCTGCCTGTGCTGGTCGGCTGCACCGGTTAGAAGCAAGAGGAGGCAGCCATCTCCACTCAAACTGAGGGCTGAAATTTTTCCAGAAAAGCCCTCTTTTCCGGCGCCTCTCCCAGCCTTGACCACAAACACCGGGGAACAAAGTTGTCTGCTGTGAGGTCTGGCCGAGACTTCGGAACACTTACTAACACAGGGGAGGAACTTTTTTCTAGCAGGTCAGAGGAACTTCTCCATGACATCAGGATACCAAACAGGAGTGGTGGGGGGACACGTGGGGGATCAGCAGAGACGTCCGGCAGATAAGTCATAGATCACAGACAGCCTAGGCCAGGCTCAGAGCCCTGCAAGTAATAAAGAATGCAGGAGCAGGCTGGTACAAAGTGTCTGACCCCGTCGAAGACACGCTTGCCGGGTACGAGCGGGCGAACCCCGACACCAGCGAGGCCCTCTGGGGCGCCAAGACAATCCCTGAGAAGCTTGCTCTTCCTCCCACCCATCGGCCCCCAAAAGCAACGCTGGAGCTTCTCACCAATCAGTGAACATTTAATTCCCCCGAAATAGCACTGAGGACAGGACCTGGTATTTCATAGTGTTTTAGAAGTAATATTCCGTTTGTCGGTGCCGTGAAATAGGGCACCAGGAACGCCACAAGAAATAAAAAGAGTAATTTCTCAGTGGAGAAGTTGCCTGTTTCCGATTCAGGGCCCGGCTGGCTGGGACCTGGATCCAGGGTGCTCCAGTCCCGCCAGGGTGGCTCACTGGCCAGGAGGCTCAGCCCCTCCCGCCTCGCACATCTGGAATTGGCATCAGGGGCGCTGGGGTCTCAGGAAGTTCTCACACTTCACGACTCATTAAACTCGGAGCTTGGATTCCTCGGGAAAGGGGATGAAGGTACAGGAGTTATGCTGGGGGGTGGGGGTAAGGAAGGGTGCTCCCTGCACAGCTCCTCTGGCAGCTGTGGCCCGGAAGGAGGGGCGGGATGTGATCTCAGGGGAGCCCCCACCCCAGGGCTCGGGATCAGGGCAGGCCTCGACTGGGGTTGGGGGCGGCCCAGCGTGACTCTCAGAGGGAGGAATCACCTCCCAGTTTCAGGGAAGCTCCCTGTCCCTTCAGGAGGAAGGGTGGGCCCTCGGTGGAGTGGACAGTGGGTAGATGGGGGCCCCCTCTCAGGCAAGCTCTCAGGCCTCCCAGAATCATTTCGTTTGGACCAACGAAATGCAGGGGAAAGTGCCCACCCCGCCGACCCGTTAGGCCTGGAGGGGCTGCTGGGGCTGCTGGGCTAGGCCAGTCCCTCTGGTGAGGTCTTCCGGGGGGGGGGGGGGGGGGGGTGGGGGTGGGCGGGCTTGAAGCCTCTCCTTCTCACACTTCCATTCGCTGGTTACGGATACTGCCTTAATGTCTGAAGGGGATAATACTTGGGAGCTTAAAATTACAATTGCTTCTACTTAAATTTATTTGATGGCCGGAGCGCTCCCGTTATACACTCATATATGGGTTTTCAATATCTTAAATGTTTAAAAAGGTTTTATTCTGTACTTACACTGAGTGAAATTAAAAAGAAACAGTAAAATGTTTGAAAATGAAGTGCATTATGTTTAATAAATTTAAAATGAACAAAGACTGCTATATTGCCAGCAATATCATTCCCTGCCCAGGGGCATTAATAAAGACTGGAGGTTTGGAAAAACAATATTTTCTATTAAAATTCTGCGCTGTGTTTCAATATTAAAAGGATATGTGATGAATTTCCAGTGTTACCCAGACGGGGTCAGAGATTAATTTCATTTCTTTCTGGTCAGCATTCTGTCGATAATTAATCAAAAGCAGAGTTCCTTAATGAAACACTTTTCATAAGGTGATAATTAGCAGGAAAGAGGCGGCCCGCAGACAGTCCCGCGAGCTGTCTAATAACCGGCAAGGCGCGGGGCTGGGTCCTGGGGGCCGGGGGCGGGGGCCGCGGGGACGTCGGCTCCCCAGCGAAGGGGCTGCGCAGCAGTGAACCGAGTCCCCACCCGGCCCAGCCCCGAGCTCAGGCCGAGCTGCAGACCCTCGCAGGCCACAAGAGGAACCAGAGAAGCGAGGGCGGCGAGGACCTGGCCCGGCCAACCCCACCCCAGCCCAGAGAGGCCTCTGGGACGCTTCGTGACCTTAGCCAAGTCCCTGCCCTTCTCAGGGCCTCGGCGCTCCCTCCTACGGCAGTAGCGGCTCAAATCAGAGTCTCTCTGGCCCGGGGACCGGCCTTGGTCGTGGCCCTCCACCCTCCCCGCAAAACCGGCAGAAGGACCCGCGGGAGTCCACAGGCCTCCAGGAGACTCCTGCTCACCCCTCGGATCCTCTTTGCCCGCTACCAGCGCCAAGCCGAGCCGGGTCCGCGGCGGAGAAGCCTGGGAGGCCGAAGGGAGGGAGTTGGGGGGTGGGGGTGGGGGCGAGCGAGCGAGCAAGGGAGGGAGGGGAGGAGGAGGAGGAGGGGGTTAGAGGCGTCCTCAGACAGAGGGGGATTATTAGTGCATTCTAAAATTACTAAAAATAAATGGAAAACAATTAAGGGGTTCAAGAGTAAATAAAGTTAATGAAACAAAATTAGCAGCAATTAGCGGCGGCGCCCGCGCGCCCGCGCTCGCTCCCCGCAGCCCTGCGCGTGGTGTGGAGCCCCGGGGCTCCGGGGCAGCGAACAAAGGCCTCCCGCCGGCCCTGCCTAGCGCGGCCCTCGGGGTCACTCCCCCCGCGCGTCCGCCAGAGCCGGCGGGCTTAACCAGCGGCCGCCCGGGCCCCCCCCCCGCACCCCAGGTGCGCCCTAATCCCGGGCGGAGCGGCAGGTGCCGGGTCCACGGCCGGTCTGGCCTTCCCGGCGCTGTTCGGGGAACGCTGCAAACTTTCCGATAACGCGGAGAGGCGGGGGTTCTGTGCAGATGAGATTATCGATAGTTATTGAAAGTCCCCAAATAGGATTTACAAAGCAGGCTCCTGCGCCTTTAATAGAATTCTAGATAATCTTTTATCACAACAAGACACCCATAGAATTATTTAAACAGATTGGACGGCTGCAGCAGCAAATTTCAATTATTCTAATGCTTTAATAAATGTGGTGCGTGTGTATTAAATTCAAGCTTCTTAATCCAAATTTTACGATTTAACTGCTCTGATTTTTCATTACTGCAACACCCACACGCGGCAGTGGCCCGCTCCCTTCCTGGGGAGGGCGATCCGGGCTCAGAAAAGCCGAGGAGGGGGAGCGCAGAGTGCGCGGCGGCCGGAGAGACGGGAGCCAGAGGGTGGTGAGGGACACCAGGCACAGGGACATCTCGGGGAAGGCGAGGCCAACGCCTGGGGCAGCTGGGGCGGACGCAGAGAGGAGGGGCCTGGGGGCCCTGCGCCCCGCTCCCCACCAGCGCCCTTCCCCCTCCATACTCACTTCGAGACTCTGCAAGGCCTGGTGGTTCCCGGCCCGGGGAGCTCCTTCCGGACCGCCGGCTGGGGTGGGGGCGCGGGGAGGGGGGCGCGTCCCGGGCAGATGGGGGGACCCGAGGAAGGGCGGCAGTGTGCAGGCCACCCACAGGCCGGGGCGTCCCAACTCCCGCCAGAGCGCACCAGGGAACCAAGGAGCCCCAGCGGGGGGGGGGGGGGGGGCCCTCGGGCGCCCCCTTCCCTGCAGTCTCTTCAGCCCCACGTGAGGGGAGGTGAGAGCCCAGCGCCCAGGATGCGCCCCGCGCCTGTCCCCACCCTCGCTAGCCACGGGGCTGCCCACCCGCGCGCGCGCGGCGGCGCAGCAGGGCGGGGGTCCGGGGTCCGGGCCTGGGAGCTGGGAGCCCTGCCGCGCGTCTTCCGTGCGGCGCCGCCAGGAGAGCCCAGAAGGCCAGGGATGAGGGGCCAAGCCAGCCTGCCGGCGCCGAGGAAACTGAGGCCCGGAGCCCGAGCCTGCATTTCTCTGGGCCTCACGGGGAGGTGGGGGAAGGGGGCAGAATCCGGGAGGAACTGAGCGGGAGTCCCCAAGACCTGCCCTGCGTTCCGGCTTTAGAGGAAAGGGAAGGAGCACCGAAGGCGAGACTCCGGTCCAGAGGCTGGCTCCTTTCCCAAAGTCGCCCTTCCCCCTCCGCCCCCCCGCCGGTGCTCCCGCGCCCCCATCCTCCGGCCCGCGCGGCCAGGGCTGACCCGGCTGAGCAGTGAGTTGGGCTCGGTCCAGAGGCGTCGATCTCTCATAATCTTTGTTTAATGTTGCATTTCTAAGCTCCGTATTAAGCAGCGGTATGGGCGGCTGGATATTTAGTTGTATATAATTTACACCCTGATCCTGAATCGATCCGACACCTCCGGATGGAGTCTCTCTCATTTTTCACGCTCCTTCCGAGGTGCCGAAATAATACCCTCTCATTAGGAGACTGCGAGGCCTGGCTAATTTATCCAAACTGTCAGGGGCTTGTACAACCTCGGGTTAAAAATAAATCAGCGAAGAAACAACACCCTTCTCTCCCCACTCCCCTCAGCCCCCGCCCGGCCCCCACCCCCACCGAACCGATTTATCAACAAAATTAAACCAGCCTGCATCTAACCGATTGACTAGCAAACAGCAGAGTGCTCGGAGCCCGGGTGCTGTGGTCGCGCGCGCGGCGCCCGCCGGGGCCCGGCCATTTATTAGACAACCGGGGCTCGCGCTAAGCAATCAAGCCCGATCGCCCCTGGGGGAGCGCCTGCCCCGCATCTGGAGAGCCGGCCCACCCCCACCCCGGCCCGCAGCCGCAGCCGGAGAAGCCCCGGATCCTCGCCCCCAAGCGCGCACCTCGCCCAGAGGTCGCGTTCTAGAGCGGCCTCCTAGAACGGCCGAGAACAGAGGGCGGGGCCGCGCTCTCACTCCCGGCTCCGCCGACCCCGCGTCCCGCGCCGACCCTGGCGACACCCTCCCGGACCGCACCCTCCCCGCGGGACACCCGGTTCGCCTGCCGGTTGCCCCCGGAGGCGAGCCCAGAAGCCCCAGCCCCAGCCCCAGCCCCCCGCCCGCACGCACGCATCCCTCAGCGGCCCCCGTGCAAAGCCCACATTTTGTTCCCCGCCCCCCCCCCCCCCGTCGCCCCAGAGCCGCCGCACCCACACTCGCGGCTGGGGGGCGGGGGTGGGGGTGGGGCCCCGCTTTTTCCTGGGCAAAATTAAAAAATCATTAGTTGACTCGGGGTAGTTGATTCAGAAGAGCTCGCCTTGCAAATGAGACTCTTGAAATTACGTCGATAATTAATTGTGCAAATTTGTTTCTATTAAATAAAAATAACACGTATTGAAGAACTCAATTAGCATTAATTAAGCTTGATATCCTAATTTGGAAGTTGTGTAATAGAAAACAAGCGTTTTGGAGGGTGTTTTCCCTCTCCCCCTCCTCCGCTCCCTCTCCCCGACTCGCCCTCCCGCTCCCCCTCTCTCCGCCTCTCCTCCTCGGCTGGAGAGAGAAGCCGCCGTAGCCTTTGGGCTGTTTCTCCCTCCTTGGAGAATTGGAAATGAGAAATGGAGATGGGGAATCAGGAGGTGCTAAATTAACTGCCTGATCTGCACTTATTGCTGCATACACATCCCCCCATTACGGCGCCTTTCTGCAGCTCGGCTCTTAATATTCCAGGCATGGCGAGCCGTCTAGATAGCAGATTTATCAAATGGGAAAATGAATGTATGATGATCAGTTAAATTGAAAATCAGCGCCTGCATGACAGCTCGACCTGACACCTCCGTAATTAGAAAGAAAAATGATGGCGTCGGATGCATAATAGAGCAAAAACAATTTACACTCTCCCATAATGATCCGGCGTTCAAATTGAAAATTTCTCCTGGTAGAAATTGAATTCATAAAGTATGATTCATGAAGGACACATCTCCTGGAGGCTGGCTCGACCAGATCGATTGATAGTTTGTCTAGAATCACACAGCCTGCTGCTTTTGGGGCTTTCAGAAAAAAGCTAAACTGTTTAAGTAAATCAGTAATTTCACCTTAAGGACACGAGTGTGCAGCCAGCGATACTCCAGCATTCAAACCGCAAATCCATTAAACATGAGGCCTTCCCCCCCACTCGGTGCAGCCGCCACCGAAATGAACAGCTGCAAATTGAAGGAAGGAGGCGATTTATCGCTGCCAGACAAATTGTTCACCTTAGATAAAATAACCGGCATTTTACGCACAATTTTCTGCTACAATTTCATAATTTAAATGACACTTTAAATACAGTTTAATGGGGGTGGGAGTGGAGAAGAGGGGAGGGCTCACTGCAGGCCGAGGCCGGGCCGGACTGGCGGAGACAAAGGGGTCGGGGCAGCGCGGGCCGGGCCCAGCGCCCGGCGGGCTCCGTGGAGGGCGGGCGCAGGACCCCGGCGGCCCGAGCCAGGAGGGGTGCGCGGGCTGTGGCTGAACCCCAGCGACCTGCTTCCAAGCCCCACGCCACCTTCCCTGCCTACTCCCGGCCTGCACTGGGGCCGCCTGGCCCCGAGTTGGGCCGCCGGCGCCGCTGTCCCCTTCCCGCGGACCCCGCCCCTCTCCCTCTCTTCCTTCCCCCTCTCACTTTTCTTTTGATCTAATTATTTTTCCTATAAGCTCGGTCTCCTAGAGAGCAAATATCAGAGTCACTGAGCGAAAATTATGTAAATATTATTAAAGGGACTCGGGCTCCGAAATTCATTTGCGCCCGCGCGAGGAGGAAAGCTGTCCTTCTGATTATTTTCAATTTATTTGCAAATAAAGGCCTGATGACCAGGAGGGATCAGGGATATTTAACGAGGCTGTAAACATAATTCCACTGCGCTCAGCCTCGCTGGAATTAATGGTTTTAATAATTGGGATCCCAATTTCTTGGGGAATTGGTGGCTTTTGCGGCACCGAGGACTCGGGGCCCAGGAAAATGAGGAGGGTGGGTTGGGATTTTGGCGGGGGGGGGGGGGGACCACGAGGGGGAGGATTGGTGGTGGTTCACTTCGGGGTGGGGCGGCTGCGGGCAGGGGAGGGGGCCAGGGGCTGGCTGCAGGCTCCAGCCAAGTTTGCTAATATTTCTTCGCTGCAGATGTCCTGAAGCCCCCGAAGGGTCCCCCGGGGACCCGGACCCTATTAGAACAAATGTGCACTGCTTTTGTAAAGAGGCGCGTTGGCGGCGCCTGTCCTATTACAGACGACACATGATCAATAGGCTGATAACGCAGCAACATCAATATAAGCGACAGAACAATGAGGGATATCATTGGGCATCTATCTTAATATAGCCGGCTACAAGAGCGCTGACAAAGAGTACGGCTCATGAAAATTCCGCCCCACGACTCCCGTCTCCGCTCCAATATGCGCACGCACTCCCCCAGCTGCCGGCGCTATTATTCTCCAATTTCAATTTGACACCCCAGCCTTTCATGCTAATTCTATTATTGTAGGAAGTTTATGTGATTTCATATCACTAGAAATCGGTAATGTATAATAACCCTTTGGGCAAGAAACCCAGTCCCCGCAGCAGCCACCGGAAAATAATTACTTTCATATCAAAACTCTGCAGGAGCCCAGCGGCCCGGCCCTTGCAGCCCCCGGCTCCGTCACCCCGCGCCGCGCGCCCCGGCGTGTGCCAGCGCGGGGGTGCGCGCGGGGGCGCGCGCGTGTGTGGCGCCGGGTGGGAGGGGGAGCGCGAGGGAGGGCAGGAGAGGGGGAGCCGCGGACGCATAAATTTGTTCAATCAGAAAACACAAACACACACGCACACAAAAGGAGGCATTAAGCGCGGACCCCGGGGGAGGTGAGGAGCCTCGTCCCTGCCCCGCCCGCGGGGAGAGGAGTGGAAAACGGAGGGGAGGAGGGGCCACACTGGGCGCTCGGAAATCGGAAAAAGATGGACCTGAGAGCTTGCGTTTGACCACCTTTATTTATCAAAAATGGCACATATATAAATATTCTTAGACATTTTTGCATTTTACAAGGCTGAGGATTCTTGTTGTGGGTTTTTGTGGGGGTTGTTTGCTTGTTGTTGTTTTGCTCCCCCGAGAGGAAGAGGGTCTCACCCCGAGTCCTGCGGTTGCTGCCTAGGTCCGAATCGAAACGGCGGTTTTCTTTAAAAAATAACCATAAAAGGAAGAAAACAGAAGAAAGAGGGAAAAGCAGGGTTTCTAAGCCGATCACCTGATTTCGTTGTGTGAGTCGCGCCTGAGCGAGCGGCGCGGGCCGCCCCTCAGTCCATGTCCACTTCGTCGCCCTCCGGCGGCGCGCTGGGTCCGGACTCGGCGCCCGGCTCCGGGGCCCCGCACAAAGCAGGCTCCCCGGCAGGGCTGGGAGCCCGCGGGCCCGGCCCGGGCGACGGCGCGAGAGGCGGCGGCAGTGGGGCGGCTGGGCCGGCGGTCCCCGGATCCGCGCACTCCCCGCCGCCGCCCTCGGCCGCAGCCACGGCCGCGTCCCGGAAGGGCGCCGGGGTCGGGGCCCCCGGGGAGGCGACGGCGTCGGGGCTGCGGCGCGCGAAGGCCGAGTCCGGAGCGCCGCCGGGCCCCGGGAAGGCCCCGAAGCTGGCCTGAGCGGGCGGCGCGGGCGGCGCGGCGGGTGCGGGCGGCGCGTCCTTGGGCGCCGGCTCCGGACCCGCTGCGCCCTTGAGCGCGGCCTGTGGCACCAGGAAGCCGAGCGGCTGCGTGATGGGGTAGAGCAGGAAGTGGCCCTTGCCGATGAGGGTCCGCGGCGCGCACGGCAGCCCGGGCGCAAAGTCCAGCCCGGCGGCGGCCGCGGCGGCGGCGGCGGCGGCGGCGGCCGCGGCGGCGGCGGCGTTGGCGGGGGCGGCTTTCCGGCGCGGCGGCGAGTCGGACAGCAGGCTCTCCACGCTGAACGGGCTGGCCTTCGGCAGGCCGGCGGCGCCGCGTTCCGCCGCCGCCCCAGGCGCACACGGGGCGGCGTCCTTGTCCGCGGGGCGGCCCGGCCGCAGCTGCGGGCCTGCGCCGCTTCTTTGGCTCGGGTAAAAGGCGGGGTCGCAGGTGCCGGGCGCGGGTGGTTCGCCGGGCGGTGCGGGCGCGGAACCCGCGGCGCCGGCGGCGTGCGCGCTCGGGCCCTTGGCCGCGGCCGCAGGAGGCGGCGGCTCGGGCGGCTCGGGGGACAGGCCGCCGCCGCCGCTGTCGCTGTCCGAGCTGGGGGCGCTGTGCAGGGACAAGCCGCCCGGCGAGTGCAGGTGGCGGCTCTGGCTCTTGAGCAGCTTCTTCTCGTGCTTGCGCTTCTTCTTCTCCATCTTCTCCAGTTCTTTGCGCGCGATCTCCTCCGGGTCCATCGGCTCGCCACTGCACGTGGTGGGGTGTGAGTTGTGAGCCGGCCGCCCCGGGCCCTTCTTCGTGTTCTCCTTCTTCCTCCACTTGGCCCGGCGGTTTTGGAACCAGACCTAGAGCAGCCGGACAGGGGAAAGGAAGGCACAGTCAGGCGGCGGGCTTGCCGCTGGGACTTCGGGCCTCCTCACTGCCCCCCCCCCCTCCCAGACAGGCCTGTACAACCTCGGTTCCGCTCCCGGCCGAGGGGTAGTGGAGGGGCGGGGGGGGGGGCGCGGAAGCCAAGGCACGAGGCCCAGCCAGCCCTGAGCTGGGTTTCGGCACTCAAGCTGCAGGTTCCAAAGAGCATCTTTTTCACCCGGAAGGAGGTAGATGGGGCCTCTGGGCCAGCTTCCCACTCTGGCTTCTCACCTCAGGGAACTGGGAGCTGCCCCTTCGCTGGGTACGGCCGGTCTGGCCCCTGAGGGCTTCTGGTTCCTGGTCGGGAGGCGCGCAAGGAGCAGCCCCTCGTCGCCCCTCTTGGCTTCTCACAGCTCCTGTTCTAAGCAGCCTGCCTGGCCTGGTGCTGACCGTCTGGCCTGAGGACCACCAGTGGCTGGGCTCAGCTGCCCTCCACACCTGTCTTCGGCCCCCTGGAGACTGAGTCAAAGCCCACATATTGGGGGCCCCCCTAAAGGGAAATCTGGGTGCTTCTTCTAGAAGGGCCTGGGAAGCCGAACTTAGGGGGAGGAGTCCAGCAGCCTCCCCCTCCACCTTCGCACACATCCTTCTTTCTGGAGGCTCTAGGCCACCAACAGAGCCCTCTGGAAGCAGTGCTGGGCTTAGGCCAGGGAGGAAGGCAGACAGGGAAGATGCCAGTCACCAGGTGCTGCAGGAGCGGCCTGGGCCCCAGCAGCTCTTCTGCCCTCTGTGCAGGCCTTGTCCTGGGGAACCCCGGTCCCAGGTACCGGCTCCCCACCCCGTACACACAGGCAAATCTCTGTCGGCCCCAGGCACACCACCCTCCCCAAGAGATCGCGATAATTTGAATTCTTTGTTGGGGCCATGGAGAGACCAGGCACAATAGCGGCTGGCCTGGTCACAGGGAGCCTTGCTGGTGCCGAGGTGACGGTTCTAAGCTGTAACCTCTCCAAGGCTGGAGCTCGCTCCTTCCTTCCTTCCTTCCTTCCTTCCCATACTTTTTTTTGGGGGGTGCAAATTCCAGGCTGACTTGTCACCAAGTAATGCTCATTATCATACGGGGGGGGGGGGGATGAAGAGGTCTTTGCTTAAGACACTTAAACAAATTGGATGAAAGGATTTATAAACGGAAGAGGTCATGAGGGGCAGCGCGAGCTGGGGTGGAGAACACCTTTTAGACAAAGCTATTGGTGCTAAACCGGCGTTGCCAGGCCTCTGCCTCAAAGCCCTGCTCCCACAGCTGCACACCCCAGCTCACCGCCACTCCGACCCCAGAAAAAGATTTCTGTACTTCAGGGAAACACCCGATTATGCACAGTTCATCCTGAATTTTTAATCCAACAAACTGACACTATATTTAAAAAAAACAAAAACAACCAACGCCGGCAATGTCCGAATGAAATCAAAGTACCGGGGAAAGAAAACCGAGAGTACGAAAGATCCAGACACCTTCTTCCCGCTGCCGTGTCCGCCTCCCCTTCCTCAGCTAACCTCCTTCTGCAAAGCGTTGGATAAATACATGTCTCCGTCTGAACATTTTAAAGGCGAGAGGTAAACAAACAAGCGCGTTTGCTCCAGGCCGAGCGCCGAGCCCCAGGCGAGGGCTCGGAAGGCTACGTGCGCCGGGCCTCCTCCAGGTCCGAGCCGGGCCGGCTGCCGCCCGCCCCCGCACCCCCCACGCCGCCCAGCCCTCTGACACTTCATTCTGCGCCCTCGCCCGACCCCCACCACGCAGCTCCCGGGTCCGACGCAGCTGCTGTTCTGGTAACTTCGGGGCCTCCGGCCCCTCCCGAGCCACCTCGCTTTCTCTCCCGCGAAGCGTCGAACCCCGGCACCCCACCACCACCACCACCGCCACCACCACCACCGCCACCGCCACCGCCACCACCACCACCACCACCGCCACCACCGCCGCCACCACCGCGGGGCCGGCGAGCGCCAGGCGGGCTCGGAAGCGGGGCCGCGGTCCCCACCCGGAACAAAGGCGGGGCCGGCGCCGGGCAGGCCTAGCGGCGGCGGGACGCTGCCTCCCGCGGGGAGCGGCGGCCTTTACCTGCACTCGGGACTCGACCAGGTCCAGGCGCAGCGCCAGCGCCTCGCGCATGAACACGTCGGGATAGTGGCTCTCGTTGAACGCCTTCTCCAGCTCCTCCAGCTGCCAGCCGGTGAAGTTGGTGCGGGTGCGCCGCCGCTTACAGCCCGGGCTCTCCTTGTCGGGGTCCCCCGAGTCTGCGGGCACGCAGAGGGCGCCGCAGGGCTCAGCCAGGGCCCAGGCCACATCCACCCCCCGGACACCTGTCGGCCGCCCGGGTCCGGGGGCTCCTGCGCCGGGGTGGCAGACCGGGGGCGGGGGGTGCGCCGAGCCTCGTTCTGCAACACACCCCCCCCCCCCCCCCCCCCCCCCCCCGCCCCGCGCCCTTCGCCGCCCGCCCGGCAGCCCAGCTCCTGCGCCCGACGAGGGTGCCCTCTGCGCCCGCCGCACCTACCTGACAGCTTGAAGGGCTGGCTGTCGCCTCCTACCCCGCAGGCGGCCGGCAGCAGCGGCGTGGGGTTGACCACGGAGGCGGCGGCGGCGGCGCACGAGCCGCTGAGCAGGCCGTCGATGGAGAAGGGCACCGAGGCGGCGGCGGCGGCGGCGGCGGCGGCGGCCGACTGCAGCTGGTGGCCGGCCAGCTCGTACACGTGGTGGTGGCCCAGCGGGTAGGGGAAGCCCACCACGCCGCCCAGCGAGCCCCCGAACTGGGCATGCGGGTGCTCCAGGAGGCGGCCGTCCATCATCTCGCGCGGGGGGCCGGCCGGGCCGGCGGCGGGGCGCGGGGGCGCGGGCCGGGGCCGGGGCGGGCCAGCGGCGGGAGGCGCGGGCGGCGGCGGCGGCGGCGGCGGCGGAGACAGGGACCCGGAGCCCTACACATGCTTCGCCCGCACTCCGGCGCTTTACTTTATCAACATCAAGCTCCCGATAATTAGCCGCGGCCCCGGGAATTTGGGACCAATAAGAAGCGCTAATCGGCTCTGACGTCAGAGGCGCGCTGGGTGCAAGGAAACGCTTTCCATATCGATTGCTAATTATACCTGACATGCACCTCAATAAACAGTATCAGGAACTGTCACAACAAGGGGGGGGGGGGGCGCGGCAGGGAGGGAGGGGCGCGGCCCGGAGCGGGGCGGGCGCGGGCACCGGGAGCGGTCCAGGCAGGGGGCCCCGGCGAGCCCCCCCACTTCAATCCCCGCTGGCCGGAGCCCGCGCCTCCCCCCCCCCCCCCCCCCGCCCCGGCGCGGGCTCCCCGCCCCTCTGCAAATCACTAATAGATTTCCCTTTAAAACATTCACCGGCGTGTTGTGGGGATTTTTCACCAGAAACGCTGTACTCTCTGAACCTTTAAAGTGATGCTGCTCCAATTACAGAGAGACATTGAGCGGCAAATAGACTGATCCAATAATAGGAGATTCATCATCCGCTCTTTCCGAAACTGTCACATTGAATTTAAAACTACAAGGGCTTCTCATCTCCTCTCCGGCTCCAGGCTCCAGGCGGCGGGGGAGAGGAGGAAGGAGAGGGAGGAGGAAGAGGAAGGAGCGGAGGGGGGGAGGGGGAGGGGGCGACTCCAAAAGAGAATGACTCCTACAGAATGTAGCGCCCTGTCAATAAAAGGCATAATTAATGCCCTCTCTGACTGGCAGCCGCCTGCTCTATAGAAGAAGTGGGGGGGGGGGGGGCGGGGCGCTGCGGAGACACCCTGATCCCCACCCTCCCCCCTACTCTGTAAAGCGGGGGGCACGGGGCTGGGGAGGAGGGGAGGGAGGGAGGGAGAGAAAAGTAACTTTGGGGTGGCAGCCAATCAGGTCCCCTACACAGGGATAAAAAAAAAAAATAAATAAATACATCTCGCTTTGACTCGGCCTCTGAAGAATAAGGCCCAGGTACTCAACCCATTAATTATAATTAAATTATGTTCTCAGAGAAGTGTCTGTCACTCCCTTTCCCACTATAAAATATTGATAGACTCAGAGCTAAATCATTAAAGGACATATTCTTAAATAAGCAGCAAATTAGGACTGTGGGTAGAAGGGAAAGAAATCACGGTATACGTGTGTGTGATGTCCTTTGTAAAAAGTTTGCCAATGGGAAGGGTGCATTTTGCTGCGGCCCCAGCCCCCTGGACCTTATCCCTGTGATCCCTGTGGCCCCAGTGTGGCCTGAGATGGAGTCCGGGAGGAAGGAGGCACCGGGCCTCAGACCCTGTCAGTCCTGGGGGCCCGGCCGCCGGCAGCCTCTCGCCCAGCGCAAGGCCTTTGGTGTAAGTGGCTTTGGCCGGCCTGCCAAGCCCCAAACCCGGAGCAAAGGGAGGCAGGACGGAGTCTACGTGTCTGTGGTCCAACCCTGTCCGTGCGTCCTGGCCAGGGGAGGGGGCACACACGGCTCCGCCCGGGAGTGGGGGAGGACCGGCCTCGCGGCGCTGGACACGCGGCCGGGCCTTGGTCCTGACGGAACGTGCCCTGGCCGCGGCGGCCACGATATAATCACCTTCTCCCGTCTCATTGTTCGAGAGGAGGGAGAGGTGCAGGGGCGGGGGCAGGCCCGCGTCTCGCAGAGACCGCAGAGACCCAGAGGAGGTTTGGAATTTGGGGCCTTACCCGCCCCAGCCCCGGCCCGGCTCACCAGGAGGACGCCGCAAGTACTAATACCGAGGTCAGGGGCCAAGAGCACTACTTTTCGCCATAATTTAATTTCTTTCTCTATAAATACTAAATGTAAACTCTGTCCCTCCGACTCGATCTTGCCCGTGGCCGTAAGCGCCTCGTTCTCTGCCGGGTTCGCGAGGAGGAATGTGCCGGCGCGTGTTTCTGAATACAGAGCTGCAATCAATTCGGCCCGAGGGGAGGGCAGGGGAGGGGCGGGCGCCGGCCGGGCTCCCTCGCCCATCTCTCTTTATTATAATGAATTAATTCGACTTTATTTATCCCATTTTCTGGAGCTGACAGAATGTTAATTTGAGTTGAAATTTCGCTCGCCTCTCACTCTCTGACCCCTGGCCTTCAGATTGGCGTGTTGTAATAACCTGAAT
>NC_056675.1:882500-1100000 GCF_018350195.1 Panthera tigris | reverse complement strand
TGTGGCTAATTATTTAGAGTCATTTAATCTACTCAATTTGCACGTTAATTAAGCAGCCTCGGTTTGCAGAGCGCGGCCGGCGGCTGGGAGGGAGGCAGCGCCGCCTGGCGGCCGGCCCGGGTTGCGCGCGGCTCGCAGTCGGCGGCCGGTCCTGCGCCGCTGGGCTCCGCCGACCGGCTCGGGAGAGCGCGGCCGGGGAGGGGCTGTCCTGCGGGAAGCTGCGGGGCGCCCGGCCCGGCCGACCGGGGTTCGGCCGCGCGGTTACTTATGGGGAGAGGGGCTCATCCGTCCACTCATCCCCCCACCCCTCTTCCGTCCCTCCCCAGGCGCGGGGAGGCTGTGGTTGCGAGCCCAGGGGCAAGGTGGCGGCTGGGGACAGGCCCCGGGGTGGGGAGGGGGCGCGGGGCGGCGCCGGCCCGGCCTGGTTAACCGGGAAATGATGGAGTCGCGCCCCGCCCCCGCACTCGCGGCATAATTGTTTTCCCTCGCCCGTCCCCATCTGTCCCTCTCCGCCCGTGTGTGTTTTGGCCTTTGTCTCGCTGCCCTGTACCGACACCCTCTTTCAAAGGCCACTTCTGTCGCCCTCCGCCGATCTCTTCTGCCCCATTAACCCATCGGCACGAGGCTCCGGCAACAAAGCCCCGAAACGGCACCGGCGCGCGAGCCCCTCCATTGTGCGCCGCTGACCCTGCGGCCGCGGCCCGCTCAGCCCGGCCCGGCGGCCCGACGGCGCGGGGCGGAATCGGCCTTGATGAGAAGCAGAGGAAGTCGTCGTGTCCGAGCCGATTCCGCCCTCAGTAGAGCGGGGACTAGGGCCCACGCTGCCCTTGGCAGGGCCGCAGCGCAGCTGCCGCCGCGGGAACGGCCGCCCACCGGGCGGGGGCGGGAGCTAATCCGCCCTCAGCCCCCCCCCCCCCCCCCCCCCCCCCCCCGCGTCCCCGCCTGGACGTGAAACTGGCAAGCAGAGAAAACGCGGCTGGGAGGAGAGAGGCAGGCCGTCCCCGAGGCCCGATAAACAAAGACCAGTAACCTGTTCCTAGGCCAGGGCCATCTCTCCTCCTGACTCCATTTTCCTCCCGGAGAGGGAACCCCCGGCCCACCGTCCTGGGAGCGCACCCACTCTTCTGGGGGTGCTGGCTGCAGGGAGCAGACCTCGGAGCCAGGCCTACCGCAAAGGCCTTCCTGCGCACAGTCCCCAGCCCAGGAGGAGGGCCCACCCAGGGACCAGCTCCCCAGGTGGCATCTGAATTTGTCCTGTGCCAGCCAGGGTTCAGGGAGGCCAAGCCACTCCTGTGAGGAGCCAGGCTGCCCTCAGAGATGCTGCCCATGCTTCTGTGTGCTGCTCCCCACCACTGGGACTTGCTCGCAGCTCTCAGATGGCGGCTGGGACAGGTAACTGTGGAGGCCAGGCCCCTCCCGCTTGCGTTCTGCAGCTATGGTCTGTCCTCACTCTTCTGGGACGGTCCTCTCCCAGGAACACCGTATTCTGACCTGTGTGGCAGGAAGAAGGTGGCCTATTGCTAAAGAGTTGTCCACACAGGCCACCGGAGAGTCACCTCTCTCCAACATGGGAATTGCAGTGACAGCAGGGGGCAGGGACCCGCCAGTGCTAAGATGCCCACACACGCACACTGATGATCAGTGTGGCCCTGACGCCAGTCTCCTGAAAAGCTCCCCTCTTTTTAAATTTTTTTTTAAATTTTTTAATGTTTATTTATTTTTGAGAGGGAGAGAGTGCCAGCCGGGGAGGGGCAGAGAGAGAGGGAGACACAGAATCCGAAGCAGGGTCCAGGCTCTGAGCTGTCAGCGCAGAGACTGATATGGGGCTTGAACCCACAGACGTGCGATCATGACCTGACCGGAAGTCGGACACTTAACCAACTGAGCCACCCAGGCGCCCCTTTTAAATTTTTTTTTTTAACGTTTATTCATTTTTTGATAGCAAAAGACAGAGTGTGAGTGGGGGCGGGGCAGAGAGAGAGGGAGACACAGAATCCCAAGCAGGCTCCAAGCCCCGAGCTGTCAGCACAGAGCCCGACGCGGGGCTCGAACTCGCGAGCTGTGAGATCATGACCTGAGCCGAAGTCGGACGCTTAACCAACTGAGCCACCCAGGCGCCCCTTTTAAATTTTTTTTTTAACGTTTATTCATTTTTTGATAGCAAAAGACAGAGTGTGAGTGGGGGCAGGGCAGAGAGAGAGGGAGACACAGAATCCCAAGCAGGCTCCAAGCCCCGAGCTGTCAGCACAGAGCCCGACGCGGGGCTCGAACTCGCGAGCTGTGAGATCATGACCTGAGCAGAAGTCGGACGCTTAACCGACTGAACCACCCAGGCGCCCCCGGAAAGCTCCCCTCTTTATTCACCTGGAACCTACTTGCTCTCATTTTCTACCTTACAAATGTTGATCCCGTGGCGAGGCGATGGCCCCTTGCAAGGCCATCCTAGGACACACCAAAAGTGTCCTCTGGGGGATGAGACGTTACATGTCCAAGCCAGGTAAAACGGGTCCCAGGTTCCATCTCTGCCTAGTTACCTTCTTGTTAAAATTATCTGAGAGCTTGAAATAAAGAGACTGCATGAAAACAAGAATGGACATATTACAACTGCCCAAGGTCTCCTACAACTCCTCCAGCAGGAACTCCCGCAGCGGGCCTCTCCCTGCCCAGGCCCCATCCCTGCTGTTGAAGGAGGAGAGCTCTCTAATTCTGGGGAGGTTTACTGCTTTGTACTGCTGATCTGATGCAAGGGGAACTATTACTCCTTTTGGAGATTCTGGTGGTTCCCAAAGTGCAGGGACAACAAGGTCCACCTTGTCTCCCTTCTTTTGCCTAAAGCCAAAGACACATTACAAAGTTGTTCCCATGGAGCCTTTATAGGTCAATTTTACAGTGCATCAAAAGTACAAGTCCTTTATCTACTTCTGATAAACTTTAGAATACAAACCCAAGGCCTGACGCGTGGAGTCTCCAGCGTTTGGCAACATATGAATCTCTTAAGGCAAAACAAAAACAAAAAACAAACCATACTACAGACCCCAAATGGACCTAAATATCTATCAGACCTACACTTCACCTGCAGGGTCTCGGGGCCACCGCCCACGCAGGGGTTTCAGAGCTCCTTCCTCACTACAGGGTCCTCGTGCAGCTGCTGGGCTGTGGGTGCTAGCTCCTATGTATCCTCAGTGCAGCATGGGGACTCAAGGTCTCAGTACCTATAGTGAGGCCAGCGAGAAGAGGGGTGTATATTCTTCTAAGTAACTGCTTTATTGAGTTATCATTGACACATCATTGAATTCACGCTCTGAAGTGGGAAATTCAGTGTTTTTAGTGTATCCACAGAATTTTGTAACCATCCCCATTCTCTAGTTCCAGGACATTGTCATTGCTCCCCAAAGAAGCCCCGTGCCCATTAGCAGTCACTCCCCATCCTCGACCCCTCCCCCGCAGCCCCTGGCAACCGCTAATCCACTTTCCGTCTCTATGGATTAGACAAGGATAATTTTGCAAAAAGAAATTCTACCAGTCCGGAAAGGCGTGTTTAAATGAGGAATGTGGGAGTAAGGCCTGAAAACACTCTCTCTGTGAATCAACACGTTCCTTGGGAGACACAAGGAGAAAATGTCACCAGGGGGCCAGAAGTAGGGGATGAAAACTCTACGGCTGCTGGTCCTCAGCCCAGAGCGTATGTTTTAGAAATCAGCACCCTTTTTCTTCTCAGAGTTTATAGCTTTGCTTTTAAAATCGCCTCTGACCCCTCTGTGGTCTGTCTGCATCTGTGGGCGCCGGCTTCGTGGCGGAGACCGTGGCTCTCCTTCCACTTCAGCCCCACAGCACTAGATGCTGACATGTGGGCAGCTTGGCACCCAGTGTGGTCAACGGGGAGGCTCCGCAGGGCCAACCCGCTTTCCTTTCTCCCCAGTCATGAACACCCGATCTGAATCTGACGGCCGTCTCTCATCCCTGTGCTTTGTCAAGTATGATTTGGATTTTAATGCATTTAAGAGGCTCAGTTCAGAAAATGCCATTTTGTTTTCTCTGAACAAAAAATACTTTTGAATTCAACCTATTTTTAACACCAAATCTTGCCATTATCCCATTCTTTACAAGCCCAGACTCCTAGCAGTCACCGCTTTGGGTTTCTAATGAGTGTTTTCTTGATTTACAGCAGAAATGAGCAGTTATCTGCTAATAACCCATGAGTCTGAAATTAAAAGGGATACAGAAAATAAACCAAATTGCAAAGATCAGCTCTTGTTAAATAAAGTCTTTGTGAAAAGACATATAACAACATTTTCATGCATCAGATCAACGACACGATGGGCTCATCATTCGAGGGCTGCGATTATTTAGAATCACTTAGCAGCTGCGAGCAGCTACCCTGTGAGTATCTAACGGACGTTTGTTAATTAATTCTCAGCACAGCCCATCCAGCTACTTTATACACAGAGAAACTGAGGCCGGGGGAGCGGCAACTGGCCCTCGGACGCCCATGGCCTCCTCCCTCCTGCTTCTTTTGACCCAGGACCATCCAGTGCCATCAGCTCGTCCCTGCCTGTGATTTACAGCAGCCGGCGCGGCAAGACTGCACTGGTGACATGCGTAAGCGAAGGCATTGTTACAGGACTCCTGCTCCTGCCGCCTTTGGCTTTCCTACAGAGTCAGATGTCAGTTATGTTCCATCCCCCAGGAGAAAAAGAAGAATACTCAAGGCGGTCTGAATTACCTCTAAGTTAGTGGGTACAGCACTCATGAGTTCCAGAGTGGCAGGCGTAGAAATGCATGGAGCAAGGCGGCCGGTTTACAAGGACAAACTGCACACTGGTTAGAGCCATTAGCACAGGCTGGAGCCTACCAGTGTCACTGTGGATGACGGCTAGGACACAGAGGGGATGTTTCCTCACCTGCTTTCCCATCCCGGCCACCAGGGTGTCCCCAGGCCCCTCTCAGGAGCATAGGAGACTGCTCACTGTGGCTTGCTGTTGTTCTCATTAGAAGAGCGAGCTTTCATTTCCAGAGACACAGACAACAGTGGGCAAGAACAGTGAGCCCGGGAGACCCCAGGGAGAGGACTTCTGTCCCAGGAGCACAACTGTCCCAGCCTGTCGGGCTCACTCACCCTGGTGGGGGCAGACCAGCCCCCGCAGAGCCCTTCCAGCACCAGTGCCTCGCCAGCTCACGTTCAGAACTCCTTTGTTACCTTCCCCGGCTCTCCGATGACTGTCCCACACACTGTTTAGAGCGTCCCACAGGCAGAACAGGCCATTCTAGGGGTGGTAGGAGGCAGAGCCTAAGTCCTTCTCTTGACTCGGCTGATTAGAGGCTGCAGGACCTGTCTGATTCCTGGGACCAATAAGAAGTGGGATGGAGGGATGAGGTCTCCACTCCCATTCTGACCAGTCAAACGGGCCAGGGTGAGTTGCCAGAAGAGGCCCACGGAGGCCCAAGTGTCCTCAGGGGACCTCAGGGCCCAGCGCATTCCGGAGCAGAGGCTGGGCCTGCAGAAGTGAAACCAGCCTCCCTTGCGGGCGGCAGTGGCCCCTGTGTCGGGGTAAAAACACAAGCCCTCGAGTCCCTCCCGCTGCTGAGTCATGTTGGAGCAGTCTCTCAACCTCTCTGGCCCGCCCCTTCTCAACCCTGCTGCAGGGTGAGCTGGCAGTGGGGCCAGAGGTGCTCGTGGGGGCAGAGCTGGAAATACCAGTGCTTTTGTTTTAAAGAAAAGTAGAGGCAGTTTCGGCTTGAGATGATCCCCAGCTTCTCTAGGGACCTAAGACTTCTTAGATCTGGAAACAGGGGAGGGCATCACGCTAAGTGAAATCGTACATTCGTGAAATTTGTCACCAAAGGACAGATACCATATGCGTCTGCTCACATGAGGTTCTCCGATGAGCCAGATTCAGACACGGGAGGACACGTACCGGGACCCACTCACACACGGTCCTGGGGTCGTCAGACTCCCAGACACAGACACGGGCGGAGGTGGGGGGTGGGCTGGGGGAGCAGGTGGAGGTCAGTGTGTAATGGGGACAGAGTCGCAGTGTGGGGATATGGAACATTTTGGAGAAGACCGTGATGATGGTTGTACAGCAGTGTGAATGTGCTTAATGCCCCTGAATCGTACAGTTAAAAATAGTTAAAATGGTAAATTTTTATGCTATGCATATCTCTCTACAATGAAGAAAAAAACAGTAGAGGGGAGGGATAAAAAACTGGTGATGGGTACACGGGGACTCAAAAGCTCTACTTTTGTTCACAGTTGAAATTTACCATAATAATTAAAAACATTTTTAATGTTTATTTTTGAGGGATAGAAAGAGAGAGAGAAAGAGAGACGGAGGCAGAGCACTAGTGGGGGAAGGGCAGAGAGGAGACACAGAATCCGAAGCAGGCTCCAGGCTCGGAGCTGTCAGCACAGAGCCCCATGCCGGGTTCCAACACACCAACTGTGAGATCATGACCTGAAGCGAAGTCAGACTCTCGACCGACGGAGCCACCCAGGTGCCCCTACCATAATAATTTTTAAGAGACTTCTCGGGTTTTCCCCAGGAGCGGCTGCTCTCTCTCCCCACAGATGGAGCCCCTGCAGATGCCCAGGCTCAGAGGCCCCCACGCGAGGGCAGGTGTGGGTGACGGGCAGAGTCCAGGCAGCGGGTGGAACAAGGAACAGGCCGAGGGATGCCCCTCGCAGGCACCTGCAGCTCTCCCTCCTGCCCCAAGGCCTTACTTCCGGACTAGCCCTCCTCTCCCCATCACTCCGGAGAGGCAGTAAGGACAGTGCAGGGAGGGCTCCGGACTGCCCCCGGAAGCTGGTGCCAGTGCCCGGGGAACAATGTCTCCGCCAGTGCTGCTACAGCGACCCTTGCTCTGCAGGGGCCCTGGGGGTGGGGGTGGGGGGGGGAGGAGGCGCGAGCAGAGTTAGTGATCCCCTGGGGTCCGTCTGCTCGAGCACTTCTCTAGCGTGCAGCCCATTCCCGAACAGGCTGCCTGTCCCGGGACGTCGCTTCTCACCCGACTGTCCACCACGCCTGGGATCTGTCTGCTTACCCTGAGGAACAGGCTGCCGTGAGCCCGGCAACGCCAGCCCGAGATGGGGGCCTCATGAACTCAAAGCTCCCACTTTTCCCCGTGCCTTCAAAGCCAAGTGTGTCTTTGGGTTTTCTTAGAACCCTCTCCCTAGTTATTTTCTCTGTGAATGTATCACTGCATTTTGGTATCAGAGCTGTCGACAAGACCTCTTTATATTGGATAAAAGTATCTGAATAATTAAAAAATAGGCCATCACACAAGGAGAATTAGTTAAATGTTCAAGAAAATTTCCAACGCACAGCATCAAGTGGGAACCGCTCATCACGGGCATCTTCTTCCCTCAGCGGCTGGGGAAGTGGGGCAGAGACTGTCCCTTCATCTGAGCTTCCTGGTCCCTAGCCTCAGCTGTTTTATTAATTTTTTTTATCTACGATTCTAAACTACTACTGCATTTATTAGAACAATAGAGAAGCTTATTGAGGTTGTATTTTTATTAAAATTTCTATTAACTTTTGCTATCAGTGCGGTTGTAGATTAATTAATTTTTACTACTTTTCTAAAGCAAAAAATATTAGAGCTGATCCCAAATTACTTCCAATGTGAAAGAGGCCAAATCAGAAAGAGAGCAGTTCCACAGGCGTGATCCGCAGAAGCACGTCTGGGCTAGGGAATGGCCGTGACGGGGGCGGGTCGCTGGCGCGGCAGGATCTCGCCAGAGCAAGAGAAAAGTTTCCTCTTTGTCCAGGAGCGGTTGAGGGGAAGTTCTGCTTGGATTATGTGCTCACTGGTTCTCACACAGAAACACACAGTTTGCTCTTTTCCTGAAGTTTTTTTTGGAAAGGTGTATGGTTCTATGAGACGTTGTGGGAGGGTTTTTTAGGGGAAATTCACCACGTGAGAGTGAACATCATGTGTGCGTCTACTGTATTGTGTACCCACCGCCTCTGACCGGTTCCTGAACACTCCGTCTCTAAGAAGCCCGCCCCCCCCCATTTCCCACCCCCTGGCCCCTGGCACCCACTGATCTGCTTTCTGTCTCTGTGGATGTCACAGAACTGGACCCAGAGAAAACGTGGCCTTTGTGTCTGGCGTCTTTCACTGGGCATCATGTTTTTGAGGCTCGTCCCTGCTGTCAAGTGTCAGAACTTCGTGTCTTTCCACGGCTGAGTGATACTCCGTGTGTGTGGACACCACGCTCCTCGTCTCCACTCGTCTGTCGTCCGTCGCGGACACACTCCTTCCCGCCGTGCACTACCACGAACACTGCGCACAGCTGCCTGTCTGGAGCGCTTGTTCTCAGTTCTTCCGGGTGTCTGCCCCGGGGGTGGAGCGGTGGGGTCACGTGGGGCCTTGAGGAACCCCCCCACCCCCCCAGACATTCCTCCTCTTTCAGTCTTTGCTGGTCAGTCTGCTCCCCTCCGGTCCAGTTAGGGGACTGAAGACGGGACGTGCAGAGTCGGTGACCGGTGACGGCAGCTGCCCGCTGGAGCAGGAATGTGGGATGCAGACTGGAGGGTCCTTCGCGGCTCTTCATGTGGCTTGATATTTCCTAAGACGCCAGCACGCGGTTGTCAGAATGGGCGTCAGGTCACCCGAGGATGTCTTCTGGCAGAGGAGGGCTATCACTGTTGGCCACATCTATTTTTTTCCCCAGACCTGCTTCATTTTGAACTATGTTAAAATCTTCTAACACTCCAGCTGCAAAGACCCAGCAATACACAACCGAAGGTCAGGCGAAGGGGAGGAGGGCAGAGTGCCAGCCTGTCCTGGGCCGGGCCCTTTCACTCCTGTTGATGCCCTGGAAAGATGCATTTTACCACCCCTCGGTTTCACACATTGAGACGCCCGAGCAGAGAGATTAGGTAATGTGCCCAGCGCTAGCAATGGGCAAGGGAGCCAGATTGGAGACAGGCCTGCTTTCGTCCAAACCCCACAACCGGAGAGGGAGAGAGTCAAGCTCAGACTCCCAAGAGGAGGGAGGAGGGGCATGTCCGGCAAGTGCTCCCGCTCGAAGGGAGACAGGAGCTCAATAAATAATAAGCAGACGTGAGGGTGGCCTTCACTTCCTGTGGCATCCCGGCCAGCGGCATTCTGACCCACGGGGCACCACCACGTCGTTCCAGACTTCTCCTGACCATGGCTGTCGGCCGGGGGCAGCGCGGCCAGCCTGCCGCTTCTTGCTTTACCTCCAGCACCTGGCCACGGCACGACAGTCCCAGACCATCACCTGAAGGTACCAACCAGCTGCGTCTCCCTCCGCTGAACTTTAGTAAAAGACAGCGAGGCGTGAATGATTGAAATCAGGGCCAAGGTCTGGTGCAGAAGGTGCCAGACTGATGAGCTGGCAGCGAGCCCTCAGGCGGGCAAGGGTGCAGAGGGTCTGGGAGGCGGGTAGAGAAGAAAGCGAGCAGGCGAAGGCAACCCGGGCCACGGGCCGCCCGTCTTCGGCGTGGTCTCGCAATCCTCTCCCGGACGAGCGCGACACCTCCCGCGCGAAGTGCAGCCGCCGGTCCACAGCGGGCCTCGGGCCCGAGGCACATCTGGCACCCAGGTGTTTGGACTTCAATCTGGCAACCGGCCAGCAGGCGAGGGTTCCCTCTCTTCCCTCCCTCTGACCCCCCCCCCCACCCTCGGTGTTACCCAAAGAACAACTTGGGAGTCGTTGCCGTAGCTAGAAGCAGCCAAATGGCAACGCCACTTCTGCCTGAAAACCCAGGCTCGGTTGGCAGCCCTCTCTCTTCCCTCAGCTTGGCCTCCTTCTGCTCGTGCCGGGGTTTTCAGGGGAAGGGGCTGGGAGGCTCTGAGCTGATGTTTCCAACGCTCCGAAAGCAAGCGAACTGCCTAATGAGAACGTCGGGAATGAGGGGGGTCCGGATTCCACAGAAATCATGGCCCAGTGGAGGTGGATGTTGTCGGCAATGTTGTAAAGAGACACTTTCTTTCATCGGTTTTCCCGTGCTCCGGGACAGAAACTTCCCTCTTGGAGCCCGTGGGCCAGGATGTGGCAGGGGGGGGCCGACTGGCTACAAACATGACTGGAAAACAGTGGTGTCGCCGCTGCTTGTGCTTCTCTCCAAACGCTCACAGACAGCGAACGCCACTCCCTGCCGTGCGCACAGGCGCTCAGACTTCAGAAAGGCCGTCGCCCGCCGCATCTGCAGTGGTCTCTCTGAGAGACAGCCATCCCGAGAAGCTCGCTCAATTGCTAGATAACTAATTGCAGAGAACAGACTGGAGCCTGCTGGAGGGTGAGTTACTCCTTCGGGCAGGAGGGAGCTGAAGCTCGGGGCCACGAGGGAGCCCAGGGCAACGATTTGTCTGTCATGGCTTGGAAGCGTAAACGCAGTTAGGAAAATAAGCGCCAGCTCATATGCACGGGACCAAAAATAAATTAGGACAGGCCTAAAAGAGATCAGGCTGGCTGCCAACCGAAGATACAGGGGCCTAGAAGAGAACTCTATAGACGTGATCCTGTTTGGTTTCGTGAGGTTCTCCAGGGAAACGTTCTGTAGTGGATTTCTGGGTGTTTGTTCCTGATGTTTTTAAAAATGAAATTCGATCAACACGTGTCGGTTGCACCTCCACAGTGAGTAAGGTATTGTTTCGGGTGCAGTAATTGGGAGCAATAAAGGGATAAAGAGAACAAGGAAGGAAAAGAAGATTCCAGTGATCACTGCGCATGGAAGCAAGGTGGGGACAAGGAGAGGTGACAGAAGGGGGTGTGAACCAAGAGGCTGAGGACAGGGGTATGGAGACACAGGAGGCGTGAGTGGTCCAGCAGGGAGCCCGCAGGCATCCTCCAAGGATAAAGAAATAGAGGCAACACGGCAGAGATAATGCCTGAGAATTTTACAAAACTGATTAAATTATACCTTCCTGGATTCACAAGACTTAAGACCCAAGCAGGATAAAAGAGATCCCTGACTAAATAAGTTACAGTGAAAACCACAGGTTACCAAAGACAGAGAGACGACCTTGCAAGCTGTCAGTGAGGCAGCAACAGTTACCGACAGCCGGGGGCAGGGACAGCAGACTTCTCAGCTGCAAAATAGAATCAAAGACGTGATGGAACAAGATCTTCCAAAGGCTGCGCGAACCTTCTAGTGCACAACCGTCCACACCTCGCTAAACCAGCTCCAGGTAAAACGAAGACACACAGACATGTTCCAACAGGAACCCTTACCACCACCTGACCTTGCTGAAAGAACTAAGGAAATGAGGCAATTCTGGAAGGAAGAAGTGACACACAAGGTGCATTAGTGAAACTGACAAAGCAAACGTGACGACACCTCAAGAAGCACTGACGATCCAACATGCGATAATGCCAAGGGCGTACTGGGTGGTTGGAAACCAGATGGAAACACGACTCTGGGGGGCAGTAATGGTTCTAGACACTACAGAACCAGCGGGCCGTGAGGCAATGCTGCCATAAAAGATACAAAAGACACAAGATCACAAAAGATAAAAGAGGGACATTCGTTAAAGAGGACATAATGGAACACGAAAAATGAATAAAAATTCAAGACTTTATTGCCAAACACAAGATACTTGAACACATTCAAAACGTGTGGTGCAGATTCATGGTCAATACTGACAAACGACTGATTTATTTTGTGGACTTGTCTTCCACGTCTTCTGTTCTTGGTATTGGGCACTGTTTTGCTTGTCAGTCTGTTTCCTCGTCCGGCATCACACTGCCTTTTCCACTAAAATTCCTTCCTTCGTTAAGAGAGGCACCAGTTTCTAGATACGAGGGTGCGTACTGGAACTGGGCTTTTGCTACGCTGTGAAAGCCATCCACGCTGTTGTGTGTTCGTGGCCAACTGTCACATGTCTGCTGATAGATGCTCCAAAGTTCCACGGGAAATGTGGTCTGAACACCCCGTGCGGCCGTGTAGACCATCAGGAGGGCTAAGATCTATATAATATAAAAGTGGGAGTCCTGCACCAACAGAGACCAAACTGTGAACCAGTCTGATGGAACCAAATTGTCAAACTGAACTGTCAACAATTATTTTTTTACCTTCTATGGCAAAATTGCCTTATGGCCAATTAGTTGTGCAGCGAAAATGTCTATGGAAAAACGTGCTTGAGGCAAAGATGTCTACGGCAAAGATGCTGACACCAGAAGGGCCGGACACAGACGGTGACACGGAGCGAAGGTGACGGCGGTTGCAAATGAGGCAACCCCCGGTCCTTGTCTCGGTCGGGAGGAGGGCCAAGATTCTGATTGATTTTAGACCGGTAATTCAGGTAGTATGTTAAAAGTTAAGCGTGCCCCAAAAGCCACAAGGATAATTTTGTAGTGGTGATTCACAGCTTCATTCTGTATTTACGTAAGCTGACAAGTACACTGGTTTAGAGGAGCACAAGTGGGATGTGGTTGACAGCAGTGTGGGTGACCTGGGGATGCTGTGACAGTGGAACATGAATAAGCTTTGGGGACACGGCCGGGGGAACACACAGCAGCTGGATTTCAGTTGGAGAAAGATGCTGAAAATATCCTCCTTCAAGACTTCGGGATTTTTTTCCCCACACCACCCTTGAGCCCTAGATCAACGAATGCTGTGAACACCCATAATTCTCTTTCAAATATTCAAGTGATACCGAAATCTACGGGCAGTATTTAAAATGAAGTCACTGTGTCGTGTCCTAGAGACCGTCTTATTTTCTGAAACTAAAATGCAGCTGACTGTGTCTGCTTCTGTGCTGTTCTCTTATTGATGCCGTAAATCATCTTTTTAAATGAGCACAGGTCACGAAAGCTGGAACCCAGGGGCTCCAGCCCAGCCCAGTTGAGGCAGACGATGCCTGGGAATTTGTGAGAACACATACTATTTTTGAACTTGCCAAAATAAATCCTGGGCTCGTCACACAGCCCAGAAAAAAAATCCTGATCCCTGACTACAAGAAGCTTCCCTTTGTCCATAGAATCAGAGTTACTGGGAACTGAATTGTTCTCAGACATGCTTAGCCAGAGTGTGTGTGTGTGTATGTCTGTGTGTGTGTGTATGTGAGAGAGAGAGAGAGAGAGAGAGAGAGAGAGAGAGAGAGAGAGAGAGAGAGAGAGAGAGAGAGAGAGAGAGAGAGAGAGAGGGAGAGGGAGAGGGAGACACCTCTGGCAAAGCCCAGGGGCTGCCAGGCTGGGATGTGGAAACACATGCGTGCTGTCTCAGGGTCATTTGCCTGGCTGCCCCGGCCCCGGATGTCAGGGGTCTGAAGCAGAAACGGAGGAGAGGCCCCACCCTGGGTCGGCATGGCACTCTCCCCTGGGCCTCTGGACAGCCTGATGCCATTTACTTCACATTTATATTTATTATTTTGGAGTTCAGAGCAAATTACTTGACTAGTCTGAATATTAAATCGAGTCTGTTCACATTCAGTCAGCCTAAATCGCTATCAAAATTTTATCCCCTGCTCTCTTCTCTCCATTATGTGTCATCAGAAAGGGTTTATGAGCATTGCTAAAATCTGAATGTGGCAGGTCTCTCCATATATCTGCTCTCTGCTACTATAACTTACACACTCACATTGCAAGACCCCCTCCCCCTCCCTTGGGTCTAAATAGGGCTTCAAGCCTTGGAGAGAATAAGCTGCTGCCCCCTTCAGGTTAAATGTAAGGTGGCTTCTTGCTGTCGCGTAACCCTGTCCTGCACAACCCTGCACAACCCTGTCTTGGTTAAATTTTCACATTGTAAGGAATCACGTTCAATGGCACGGCAAGTCAACGTCCAGTACGTGAAGTCCACTTGACCGTGGTAAGCGCAGAGTGTAGGCGCCTTCTCTACTGCTCCACATTAATGAAGCTCTGCTGGATTGGAGCTTAGTCTTTTCTCCTCAGGGCCGAGCCTAAGACAACCAGGGCGCCTCTGTTCTCGCCACACTCTGCGCAACGCCCCCGTGGCAGTTCGGGGGGAAGAGAGAGGAAGGACGTGTTGGTTGCTAGTGGCCACGGCACACTTACAAGCCACGTACGCACACGCTACCGAATGTGAAAAGGCCGGCACGGCTCGGTGGGGGCGATGGTGGCAAGTCACGGTCACCGAGAGAGTGCGTGTGGAGTCCCCATGCCGCACTGCGTGGCCACCTCCAGGTGGACCAAACTGCCAGTGACGCACAGGAATGGAGAGAAGCCATCACGGACGATGTCACGACCTTTGCTCCCTGAGGCCTCCCGTCTGTCTCTCTTTTGCACCCGTGAAGACACACTCACACCGGACGGTTTATGGCAGTTTCTAGATGAGAGACGGCAAATGTCTGTCACGGCCTGTGTGGCTACCAAGCCACAGTGTGAGTTTCCAGCAGCAGCAGCAGCTACAAATCTGATTCATTTTTGTACGGAAGGGCTTCTGT
The DNA here is from genome assembly GCF_018350195.1 of Panthera tigris. NCBI lineage: Eukaryota > Metazoa > Chordata > Mammalia > Carnivora > Felidae > Panthera > Panthera tigris. The sequence goes on along the minus strand of NC_056675.1, from coordinate 1,085,624 downwards.
TTTCTATCAACTGACGTTAAAAACCAATCTTAAAAAGCGACAAAACGGAACTGCTCTGCCCAGTGTGCTCTCCCCGTGCCTGTTCGTGTGAGCCTCACGTCACGAGGCTCCTGTCTACGCGGGGCCTCCCTGGAAGCGGGAGATTGGCAGATCGGGAGCCCTGGGGGACAGGCCCACTTTACGTCTTTACCTTAATTGCTTCCATGTGCCATATGTATCCGGAGCGCTGTATAAACAACAACCCAAAACAACAGGAGGAAGACCACACTTCTTACGGGGAACTCCGCGGCAAGTGGGAAAACTGCCAGCAAAACTCAAGAACCGAGCGCTCAGCCTTCCCGGGGGCTCGAGGCCAAGGAGGCGCCGGGATCCAGCCGGCACGCGCCTCTCCTTGCGCGCCGCACGCCTCCCTGGAGCCGTGAGCCAGGGCGTCGCACCCAGGACCGGCAAGGGCCAGACATCAGAGTCCCCTCCTGGTGGGAGACAGCGAGGGATTAGAAATCGGTGGGGCGAGGGCGTCTTGTGAGATCTTCGAGGCAGACGGTTTCAGTAGGTGGGGAATTTAGAAGGAGATAAGCCCTCTGACCCCAAACTCACCTTCAAAACACGACCTTTCTTTGTCAAAAATGAGTATGTTCCTCGAGTCTACGGACGGAAATATCCAGTGGGTATTTCAGCCTTGGTGGCAGATGTCCTGTGTATTCTGCCTAAGAAGCTGTGGCTGCCCCATAAATATTTATGGACACCGTAATCTCCCCACGTTACAAGGGTTTCTGTGCACATTTTACTACCCTCCAAGGTACTAGAGTTTGGGTTGGACAGCATTTTACCGAAGGGCGTTTCCAGCACTCAGGAAAACCTGCTCTTGCCTCCTTCCTCTCAACGAAGAGCAGTCTATGCTGGGTTTCAGTGGAAACGTTTCAGCCTCTGAAACTCCGAGCAGTCGGGCCAGATGGCCAACAGTGCGGCTGCCTAACACGGCCGTGTTGGTCCGGTGCCCAATCCAAAGGTATCTGGTAGCCTTTCTTTGTTGGTGAGATTTTTATTAAAAAGCTGAGGATTTCCAGCTCCATTCAAATAGGTTGCCAATCTAAGACTGCAGGAAAAATCAAGCTGTTTATACAGTCTCAGTGAATCTTGAACACAATTTAACTCTGCACTTAAACTCCAGCCATTTGTTGAAAGTTATCGGCATCCATTCTCTTCTTTGCAGGTTGTGAGGTCTCTCTCGTATTTTGCTTTGTTGACTTAAGAAGTTCATTTAATAGTTCATTGAACAACTTTCTATTGGCTAGCGGACTCGGCAAAGTTTCTGATCATCCATAACTTGCATTTTAGTGGAGAGGAGATGGAAAGTGAAAACAGCGACTCAAACAGAAAGGAAAATATCAAACAGCACAAAGTATGAAGAAAATTACAACAGGGTGTTCGGCCTAGAAAGCGACAGGGTGGCTAGCAAAGCCTCACCAGGAGGTGCGGGGATCTGACCCCTGCAGGAGGGAGGCCACCGAGCTGCACGCCGCTCCCGGCCGAAGAAATAAGCCAGGTGGGTGAGGGGGACGGGCTCAGCGTCCGACCTCAGCGTCAGACCTCAGTGACATGGAAGCAGTCTGCCCGCTGCACCACGCTCTAGGGGCTTTCGGTCCCACCTCGACCATCCCCCGCCTTCACTTTGCGGCCCCACAGGAAGTGCATCCGGAAGTGGCAACCACTGTCCAAATCCCCTCCACGCGCGTGGATACGCTGACGAGACCCGACGCCGAACCCCAGGTCTGGCCACCAAGCGCGAGGCAGCGGTTTCCTCCCGCTGACGTGACCTTCTTGGGGCAGTCAGTGCACAGGGTCCAACAGCAGACTTTGGGGCCCGACACCTCAGGTGGGATTCTGGCTCAGACTCTTCCTGGACTAGACGCCTTGGCGAGTCACTTGGCCCCTTCCAGGGTGGGCTTCCTTCACTATGAAATCGCGCCGATGACGCGGCAGTCCTTGGCGGGGGGGGGGGGGGGGCTGGACACAGTACAGCACTTAGGGAGAGAGTCAAGCAGTTCTTGAACATCTGATAAAAGGTAGGATGGGGCGCCTGGGTGGCGCAGTCGGTTGAGTGTCCGACTTCAGCTCAGGTCACGATCTCACGATCCGTGGGTTCGAGCCCCGCGTCAGGCTCTGGGCTGATGGCTCGGAGCCTGGAGCCTGTTTCCGATTCTGTGTCTCCCTCTCTCTCTGACCCTCCCCCGTTCATGCTCTGTCTCTCTCTGTCCCAAAAATAAATAAAAAACGTTGAAAAAAAAAATTAAAAAAAAAAAAAAAGGTAGGAGTCGTCGTTATTAAATGAGTGGGAACATTTATTTTTTATTTATTTTATTTATTGAAAATTTTCAAAGATTTTATTTTTAAGGAATCTCTACACCCAAGCTGGGGCTTGAACTCACAACCCCGAGATCAAGAGCCACACGCTCTATTGCCTGAGCCAGCCAGGCACTTCTCAGTGTGAACATTTAAATGAACAATTTCTCAATCTGAAAAATTCCTTCCGAAAATTTTATTTAATGTCGAGGCCACTTGTCGAGGTTGAATACCTCACTCCATGCACTAGCAAACTCCACAGTGGCTAAGTCCTGGTCCAGATCCACAGGCCGGTGTGGGGCCTTCAGACCTCCAGACAGAGGTGCGATTGGTTTTCCTCAGGAGAGCTGACGCGTTTGAGAACACGTTCCAGGAATTCTGTCTGTTTTTACCGCATTCGCTGCATTCCCAAAACACAAATTAGTGAAACTGACTGGCTAGATAGATTGCAGTGATCTGTTCTACATCCAGTCCGGTTCCTGGAAGACATTGCTAAATTATACAGTCAATCCAAAACAGTGTGATTTTTAAATTTAAAAATCTGGGGTGCCCGTGTGGCTCAGCCAGTTAACTGTCAGACTTTTGGTTTTGTCTGACCATGATCTCACGGTTTGTGGGTTCAAGCCCCACATTGGACTTGGTGCTGACAGCGCAGAGCTTGCTTGGGATTCTCTCTCTCCCTCTCTCTCTCTGCCCCTTCCCTGCTAGAGCGCTCTCTCTCTCTCTCTCTCTCTCTCTCTCTCAGAATAAGTAAACATTAAAAGAAATCTGGGCTGACCATCACAGGGCCACTTGGGCCCTGTCGGCACAGACTCACTTGGCAGAGGGCCTGCATCCAGGCAGAGCGTGTGGATGCTGAGGCCAATGGCTGGCCGACAGTGCCACCCCATGGTACCCAGCTCTGAAATGCTCAGCCCGCTGGCTCTGCAAAGTCCTGCAAAGAAGACTACGCAGAGAACACCACGGAGCTTCTGTGATGCCCAGGGGGGGTTGCCCGGACCACAGCAGCTGCTCCCGAGGCACAAACTGGCTGTTTGTCCAATTTACACTTACCTGTGCCCGCGGCACGGCGCCATGCTGAAGCTGGACACTGGCGCCTGAGGCCGCTCACGTCAACCCTGTGAGGCGGCCTTCATTACTATGATCCCTCTTAGACTGACTAGGAAACAGAAGCATCCAAGCTTCTACGGCTAGGTGAGGGCACTCAGGATTCAAACTCAAACACGTCTGACACCACAGGCCACATAGTTCCTGGGCAGAGATCCCTGGGGAGGGCCACTGCCTAAGGAAAGCAGGATGCCACCATCAGGCCTTCCAAATATATACATGATATCTGGAAGGGAGATGCCAAGTGGGAAAGCCGACCCGTCCGTCCATCCGTCTGTCCATCCATCCGTCCGTCTGTCCACCCATCCATCTGTCCAACCAAACGTCGGACCAACATTTACTAAGCGCCTATACGCCAGGCACTGCTTTATGTACTGGGCCCGTAGTGGCCACGGGAAGGAAATCTGGATGATCCTCAGTGCCGTCCTAGCTTCCTCCTTTTGTCCCTCCGGACTAGAGGTGGCAACGGATTCCTGCCATGTTATGCGGGCTGTCTCCAGATTGCCTCACCCTCTGTGTGAACAACTCCCTACCTTAAATCCCTTGGTTATATACACTTGAAGTTGGGCCTGTTTTGCTGGCTAGAACTTGACTGATATAAAGCCACTGGGAAGTTTTAAACAGGCCAGTGATGTGATCTTATTTCTAGATTTGGTGGCCGTTGTAATGGCAGATGGACTTTACTAGGTAAAAGCGGAAGCAGGAAGCCCAGCGAGGAGGCCGTGAGTCGGGACGGTGGCCTGGACCGGGGAGTCACAGTGATGGCAGAGACGGAGAGCAGCCAACAAGTTCGGGGTACTGTCAACAGGGCACCGGAGGGCAAGTGAGAAAGAGTGAGGAGTCAGTGCCTCTCAGGGGTTGGCCATGGCAATCAGGCTAACCATCGGCCGAGAGGGGTAAGAACGGGAAATGGCAGCTTTCAGGAGGAAGATTAAGAATTCGGGTTTGGACGTGGCGAGTCGGGGCTGTCGAGGAAGCAGCCGCATATTCGGAGCCACTGATGCCCGAAGGGGAGAGAAGGAAGGCCCCCGGAAGCAATCTTCCCAACTCTGTCTGGAACCAACATGGACCCTCACTGAAATATACATCTGAGCTTTATGGGAAGAATCGATCTTTTCAAAGGGCTCATCCCCTGAGTCACTGTGGGAAAGTTACAGAAGAGCATTCACTGTCTTTCACCAAATACCAAGTGCCCTAAGACCGTAGAGACTTTGGAGGGCATGATGATTCTGTTGAACACTTAGGACTATAAATGTATTTTATTCCATTATAGGTACCCAGAACAATTCTACATGCAGAAAAGACTACTATATGATATGCATATAGTTCTCTTCACTTAAAAATATTTCAAAAAACCACCTTTTAGCTAGACAGAAATAATTTTCTTAAGCTTATTTATTAAATTTAATGTTCAAGCTGAGATGTGGAAGGAAGGCATGATGTGGAACATGGGCAAAGACCGGGGCCCGGGGACTGACATCTGAATGTCTACACCTTTGCCAGCAGCGAAGGTGTAGTAGCAGGCATCCAGGGTCCAAGAAACCGCTATGGGGAAATCCTTAAATTAAATGCATTCATTCATCCGTTAATGCAATTTCCTTTAAACCCAGGACAGCATTCTCTTCCTTTGATGCAGGAGCACTGTGGTTGAGCCCCCTGCACACCAGCACCTCTCCCGGGGCACAAACAACACCCCATCTAATGGGCCCTCCACCGACGGGGGAGGGAGGTCGGTCTGGGACGGCACAGCTCGCTTTCGAATCAAAGGCCAGCCCGAGCTCCTCAGAGTCCCAGAAACATCTTCTTTCTCCGGCCAACACGCTAACCTACATCTTTTACGTGGAAGAGAAAGGAACGGGAGCCTTCCTACATTTCTGTAAAATAAGGAGATTTATCCCTTGTGACTTTCAAGACCGAACCGAAGGCATCTTTCCCCATGGTTTTTATGCAAAGTAACACATTCACGCGGTAAAAATATCAAATGTCACCCAAGAGCTCATAATGAGAAGCAGCAGTCCCCTGCCCCCCGCCAGCCCCCTGAAGTCCCACAATCCCTTACATGCTTCTGTTTACATTTTGGGGGGTTCCTGATCAAAGGGGTCTCACCACTGAACTGGTGTGACCCCACCAAGAGGTCCAATGGCGTCTCCTAACAGTTTTAAGAAGCTATAAAAACCTCAGCACGCTCTGACTCAGCAATTAAGACAAATGCGCCAAGAGATCATTAAAAAACAACTGTTTAAAACCAGATAAAATTCACAGACACAAACCATTCCTCTCCCTGCAAAAGGGAAGTTTTGCACAAACACCCCCAATTTCACTACATAAAACTGAGCCGGGCGGGAATATAGTAGTAAAACTGTTACTGCACTGATGAGTCTCACGATGTGGGCAGCAAGCAAATACATTTCTCGACTTTTCTTCATAATGCTGTGCTTACTAGATAGAAAAAGAAATCTCTGAGGATTCACACCTGAGTGGTGTCTCCAGAAGAGCAGGATTCTGAAATAAACAGTCAAAAACTCCACCAAGTGAGCAAGGTGTTGGTTCGAGAGGGTTTGGGACAGCCACGTGCGATCACACCAAGACACTCTAAATTACCCTTAATTTGGTCGCGGAGAGTATTCGTAACGTAATGTTGAGTGAACAACGAGGGGATCAAAACAGAATCTTGCGCTCACCCACACACAATGTTTTTAAGGCAAGGAAATGCTCCGACACATTAACCCTGGGTTTCTCTGGGCAGTGGGACGGTGAGTGCTTTTCATCTTCATTTTCTTCCTTACGCGTCTCCGCATTTCCAAACTCCCTGCGGCTCCCGTGAGCCGCCCCTGCGTCTCCGGGGAGACACAAGACAAGCCCGCCAGCTCCGAGAGGCACCCTGCCGGCTGCACTGTGACCTGACCGACCCCAGCGCCTCTCCTCTCTCACCTCCTTCTACTGCCACCGCCACCACAAAGCGAGCAAACGAACCTAACGGCAACAGCACATTAATCGCAACAAAGCTGGAAATGTTGGCAAAAGTGCCACCCTGAGCGGGCCCTAAAGATACCTGAGACGTAAGGGGTGGCAGCCTGGGCCTGCGACGGAGCTGGACCGGCAGCTGGAAGGAGCGTCCTTGGGTCCGCCACCAGCCCAGCCCGGCAGCCGGGCCTCCGTGCGCACGCGGGCAGCACAGCTGGGCCGCAGGCGGTGGACGCCAGGCGCGCACCAAGGGCCGAGCCTGAAGGACTCGGTCCCGGCCTCCCTTCTCACCTTACCATCTGCGTGGGTGCCCGACAGGGCTGACTCGGAGGAAAGTTTCTTCCTGCTGTTTTTAAATGAAACTGTTCATTGTGAGGCAACAGCAAGAAACACTGCAGAGAGACCCTATACACCAGTTCCTGTCACTTGCACAGTGACACCTCACAAAACCACAGTGTGGTATCAACCGGGACACTGGCACGTCGACACCGATCCTCCGCCAGCCTGACTCAGTTCTCCCCAATTTTACGTCTGCGCGCTTGTGCACGTGCGCGCACCTCGATGCGTGGGTTTTGTCCGTGCGCGGGTTCGTGTGTCCGTCACCGTGGTCGAGATACGGAACATCCATCACCACAAGGGTCCCTTCTTTCATAACCACACCCACCACCCTCCAATCCCAACCCCGGCAACCTCTCGTCCGTTCCCATTTCTGTAATTTTCCGTTTCGGGAACGTCCTATAAATGGAATCGCATGGTGCGTAACCTTCTGGGATCAGCTGTTCTCACCCAGCGTAATTCTCTGCAGGTCCGTCCAGGCTGCTGTGCATATCAATAGTTACTTCTATTTTTTTTTATCACTCAGTATTTTGCTTAATGAGATTTTAAAAGAAACTTCATTTATTTATTTTTATGTTTTTGTTTTTGAGAGAGAGCACGAGTGCGGTAGGGGCAAGGAGACAGGGGAAGAGAGGAGCCGAAGTGGGCTCCGTGCTGACAGCAGTGAGCTGGATTCGGGGCTCAACCTCACAAACCTCGAGATCATGACCTGAGCTGAAGCCGGATGCTCAACTGACTGAGCCACCCAGGCGCCCTTACAAGAAGTTTCAAAGACCACGTGCCACCTTTCAGATGAAGGCAGAGCTGCCCCGCTGGAGCCCGTGGCACCCCAACAGGAGCGAATGTTGCGGATCTCCCAAATCTTAAAAATCCCATAAAATGAGACTCGCCCATCGTGCCTTTCTCGGGAAACTAACTGAATTCTGATTATGCAAAGCTTCAGCTAAACTTATCACCTCTTATTTTACTGTGATTAAATAATCTCTCCCCAAATATACTGAGAGTTACAGACGTCACCTTTATTATTTCTCTTTAAAGTTATTTACACACAGAATGTAACTCACATCTCGTTTCTGTTTCTCTTTTCCCCTTGGCGAAAATACCATTCATTTGTCTCCTATAGTGGCTTGTTTTTTATTGTGCTACTGCTGTAATATATGATCTTTAGTTTATTAGTTTATGCCTTATATTAAATTATGTCCATATAAGATTTGTAAGAAAAATGGCTTTTCATTTTACTTGGGAACTTGGGTGGACTTAATTTTGGGAAGTTGATCTTCAAAAAGAAAATTAGTCCGAAAGGCAGAGTGTCAGAGGGAAAAATGAAGGATCTTTGAGGCTGCAAACCAGAGGCGCCAGGAATACCTGGCCTCACCCTCCGCAAAGATTTGGGGTGCCCGGGGACACTGTTTCCCTCAAGGTACGAGGGCGTGGCCAGGGCAGCTCCAGAGAAGGGCTGTCAGTCGTAGGGACCCACTGGGGAGGATCGGGCATGGACCCAAGGCCCACAGGGACTCGGACCCCGGAGTACCCCGCCGGGCCCCAGACCCCCTCCCAGCTTCTGTTCACGCAGTATCTTCTCCGCAGCTACAGGCGCAGCCAGTCACTGCCCTGCCTCTGGCCGGGAGCCTCTGTTCAGACTCTCACTTGGTCCCACTCTGCACCCCGGGACTTAGAAGCTAACTGCCTCTGCCCCCTGGGGTGGGGTCCCTTGAGGTCCCACCCAGCTTGCAGACTGGCTGTGCGTGACCCAGGTGCACTTCTCAGCCAGTCTGCTCTGCTGGGGGCTGAGGGTTAGATGGGAGGAGTCAAGGCCCCTCCCCACTGACAAGGCTGGGGATGTCACCTCGGTGAGCGGCCACCGAGACGACAGGTGTTCCCATCAGTGTTGCGTGGCAAGTAAGTGAACCGTGACGGTCACACACAGTGGAACACCACACAACGATGCGACAACAAACCGCACTGTATGCGACCACACAGATGAATGTCAGAGGCGTAGCCCTGGGGGAGAGAAGTCAGGCTCCAAGTGCGTGTGCTGACGAGCCCATTCAGTGAAGTCCAGAGCAGACGGCACTGGCTGACGGTGACGGAGGTCAGAACATGGCTGCCTCTGGGGTGGAACCCACTGGTGGAAAACCACCGGAGGAGGCTTTCGGGGCTGCAGAAACTCAGTATGCTCGGGGAGGGATGACATGGATGTACACATATGTTAGAATTCAGTAAGCTGCATGTTTAAGAGTTGTGTATTTCACCGCATATAACTTACACACTTAAATTTCAAATAGTTCCAGGGGCCTCACACCTACAGGAATCGTAAAGACAAGAGGAAATGAGGACAAACGGTTTCTTTATCCTACAAGAGGGGTCTCGGGGAATCTCGCTCAGGTTTTCCTGTGATGTTCTCATTTAACAGGGTCTTGGGTTTGCGCGCCAAAAGCCTGTAGGCAATAGCTTTGTGGGATCCCCTTCCTCACTGGCTGGGGGGCAGGTGATGAGCGCGACCGGAGAGCCCCGTGAGGCCCCCCGCGGAAGACCTGGGACTCACGCCCCCGCGGCTGCCAGTGTGAGGCAGGCTTGGCCACAGAGAGGCTCCTAGGCACCAAGTGCCAGGACAAATGGGTGCTTATTAGCCTTTTTGAGGAGGATCCTGGGCTACAGCACGGGGTCTGGAGCTAAAATCAAAGCAACTGGAGAAGCTTCAAACAAATAGAGCTTTCTGGAAAGAGGACGCGGGGCTTCCCTCGGACGCCGTGTACTGAGCTAACTTCTGTGCCTCTGCAAATACCACACGTGGCAGTCACTCCCCTTCATGCCACCAGACAGCCACGTGAAGGCAAGGCCACGGGCCCCAGAGCAAGCAGGATAAGCATGCGTCAGATTGGAGAGCAGAGCCAGAGAGTGATCTTGTGTGGCGAGTCCCCTCCCAGCTGACTCCGCGTGGAAAGGGTTCCATGTGTCCGCAAACAGCTGAATAGCGAACGTGGTCCTTCACACAGGAGAGTACTACTCAGCCGCAAAAAGGAGCGGCGTGCTGAGCTGTGCTACAGTGCGGATGGGCCTTGACATTATTACGCTCAGTGAGAGAAATCAGATGCAAAAGACACATCTTGTGTGATTCCATGTAGTGAAATGTCCAGAAGAGGCAAACTCGTGGAGGCAACAGGCAGATTAGTGGTAGCCAGGGGTTCCAGGGAGCAGAAGTGAGGAGTAACTGCTTCATGGGTACGGGGCCTTCTCTCGGGGCGATGGAAATATTTTGGAACTTGATAGAGGTCACGGTTGTACAACACTATCATATACGAAATGCCATTGAGTCGTTGACTTTAAAATGGCGTATCTGTGTTATGTGAATTTCACCTCCATGTAAAAAAAACCGCTTTGTAAAAATCTTTGCAGTTTGTAGCCGTTTGTTCTTTCACGGAATCCGCCCATTCTTTGTCCTTCTGATCCACACCTGTGCACTTTGCCTGTGCCAGACCCGTGCCAGGAGCAGGCCCTGCGGGGCTGAACAAGAACTCCAGGCTCCTGCCCTCCAGGAGCCTACAGGCCAGCACGGTGATTCTCAAGCTGTTAAGATTTACAAAATACAGAGACCTGGGTCGTAACCCGGAGATTCTAGTTCATTAGGCTGAGGTGGGGCCCCGGCACCGCTACGTTTTAAACACCCACAGGTAATTCTGACAACCAGCCGGATCCGGAAGGGGTTCAAACAACCTTGAACCTGGCCCATAAAAAGCCTGACCGCGGGCTTGGAAACATCCTCAGCAAAAGCAGGCATGCTGAACCCTGAGGAGGAGGTTAAGCGCTGAGCTTCACGCACAGGAAGGGCAGGCGCGGCTGAGGCCCTCAGCCCTCTGGGGTCTGGTCCGTCCAGTCTGGATCGGTGTCATGCTGGCCTCTTACCGCTTGGTGGCAGGAGTAAAATGGGTTTGACTTCCCGGTGTGCTGGCTAGGAGATTTGGATCTACTTCCCCAGTGTCTTCAGGGAGCAGGTACAACGGAAAGTCAACTGTAGTAGAAGGAACCGAGGAACGCGTATCTCGGAGAACAAGTAGTTTAGTCCTTAAGACTTAGCAGGCCTCAGGTCTACTTCCGAAGCAGTGATGTGGCCCTGTGTCGGACACTGCACGTGGTGCTCTAAATCTGGGAAGATTCACAAAGCAGGCAACGTCTGAGCTGAGTTGACCAAAAGACGCCTGCAGAACCACACGGCAAGGTGGGAAAAAACAGAGTGAGACAGAAATGAAGGGCTGCTACGTGCTACATGAACATCACGCCGAGCGAGAGGACTCGGCCACAAAAGCACGCACACCGTATGTGTCCACTCACACGTGTCCACAGGCAGAAAGTGGATCCGTGGTTGCCGGGGGCTGGGGGGCCTGGCGGTGACAGGTGGTGACCGCTGGTGGGTAGGGGTTCTCTGTCTGAGATCTTCACAATGTGCTGCAGTTAGACAGCAGTGATGGTGGCACAGCCTCGTGAATATATAGGAAAATCCCTGAATTACACACTCCACGTGAGTGGGATGCATGGCTTGTGACTTACGTCTCAATAAAGCGATTATAAACGAGGGGCGCCTGGGTGGCTCAGTTAAGCGTCCGACTTCGGCTTAGGTCATGATCTCGCGGTCCATGAGTTCAAGTCCCATGTCAGGCTCTGTGCGGACAGTTCTGAGCCTGGAGCCTGCTTCGGATTCTGTGTGTCTCTCTCTCTCAAAAATAAACATTAAATGGGCGCCTGGGTGGCGCAGTTGGTTAAGCGTCCGACTTCAGCCAGGGCACGATCTCGCGGTCCGTGAGTTCGAGCCCCGCGTCGGGCTCTGGGCTGATGGCTCAGAGCCTGGAGCCTGTTTCCGATTCTGTGTCTCCCTCTCTCTCTGCCCCTCCCCCGTTCATGCTCTGTCTCTCTCTGTCCCAAAAATAAATAAAAAACGTTGAAAAAAAAAATTTAAAAAAAAATAAACATTAAAAAAAGCTATTATAAACAAATACTTATTGAGCATTTCCGCGTGCCAGGGTGTGCCACGACTAAGGCAGAAGCACATCCAGTGCATGAGACGAAGAAGTAAGGAGATTGTATGTTACACCGTAAGAGACACTAGAGGTAACATAAGAGGGCACAGGCAGTACTTGCACCGGCAGGGATCACAGGGAGGTCAAGGAAGGTTGGCCTCGCTGAGAAGACAGCTTTCTATTTTAATTTATTTTTAATTTTTTAAAGTTTGTTTGTTTATTTATTTTATTTACTTACTTACTTACTTATTGAGAGAGCACGGGCAAGCAGGGGAGGGGCAGAGACAGAGGGAGAGGAAAATCCCAAGCAGGCTTCACACTGTCAGGGCAGAGCCCAATGCTGGGCTCGATCGATCTCACAAACTGCGAGATCACGATCTGAGCTGAGATCAAGAGTTGGACACTTAACCAGCTGAGCCGCCCAGGAGCCCCAGAGAAGACAGCCTTTTTTTAAGAATTGTGGTAAAATACACATTACATAAAATTTACCATCTCAACTATTTTTTGGTGTAAAGCTCAGTAGTATTGTATACATTCCTAATGTTATACGACCGCCACCACCATCCACCTCCAGAACTCTTTCCGGAAGGTGAAACTGAAATGACACCCATTAAACCGTACCCTCCTCCCCCTCCCCGGCCTCTGGCAACCATTCTACTCTCTGTCCACGATTCTGACTACTCTGGGTACTTACAGGTACTCATGTAAGTGGAATCCTACAGTGTTTGTCTTTTTATGACCGGCTTATTTCACATAGCAAAATGTCCTCTAGAGTCATCCATGTTGTAGCCGGTGTCAGAACTTCCTTTTTAAGGCTGAAAGATATTCCATTGTATGGCTGTACCACATTTTGTTCATCTATTCGTGGGACACTTGGGTAACTTCCACCTTTTGGTTATCGTGAATGACGCTGTAAATAATCTCCTTTGCCCAAATAAATAAACAAATTAAGTTTATGCATTAACGTAATCTCAACACCAAACATGGGGCTCGAACTCACAATCCTGAGATCACGACCTGCATGCCCTAGCGAATGAGTCAGCCAGGGGCCCCTAATTTCTTTTTTAAAAAAATAGTAGTCATCCTGGGGCGCCTGGGTGGCTCAGTGGGTTAAGCGTCCAACTTCGACTCAGGGCATGATCTTGCAGTCCACGAGTTCGAGCCCCGCATTGGGCTCTGTGCTGACAGCTCAGAGCCTGGAGCCTGCTTCAGATTCTGTGTTGCCCTCTCTCTCTGCCTCTCCCCCACCTCTCAAAAATAAACAACCATTTAAAAAATTAGATTTAAAAAATAGTAGTCATCCTAACAGGTGTGAGGTCGTATCTCCTTGTGGTTTTGATGCACATCTCCCTGATGATGAGTGATGTTGAGCATCTTCTCGTGTGCTTATGGGCCATTTGTGTATCTTCTTTGGAGAAACGTCTATTCAAAGTTCTTTGCCCATTTTTAAATGAGGTTGTTTGTTTTTTTTACTGTTGACTTTTAGAAATTCTATCTGTTCTGGATGTTAATCCCTCATCACATATATTTTCTGTGGGTTGCCTTTTTGCTCTGTTAATAGTCTCTTTTGAAGCACAAAAATTTTAATTCCCATGAAGTCTAATTTCTCTATTGTTCTTTTGTTGCCTGTGCTTTTTGGTGTCACATCCAAGAATTCATCACCAAACTCAATGTTGTGAAGTTCTGACCCTAAGTTTTCTTCTAAGAGTTTAAGGGTTTTTAAGAATGTTTATTTCTTTATTTTTGAGAGAGAGTAAACTGGGGAGGAGCAGAGACAGAGGGAGACAGAAATCCCAAGTGGGCTCTGTGGTCTCAGTGCAGAGCCCGATGTGAGGCTCAAACTCACAAACTGTGATATCATGACCTGAGATGAAACCAAGAGTCGGACGCACTGATTGAGCCCCCCAGGCGGCCTCTTCGAAGAGTTTTATCGTGTTGGGCCTTCCATTCCAATCTCTGATCCACTTGGAGTGACTTTTTGTACATGAGAGTCCAACTTCATTCTTTTGAATATGGACATCCAGTGTCCCCAGCACCATTTCTTGAAAAGACTTTCCTTTCCTCACTGGACGGTCTTGATGACCTCGTCAAACATCATTCGACCATATGTGGAGACTATTTCTGGGCTATTCTCCATTCTATCCTGTTGCTCTGTGTGACACTTTATGCCACTACACACTATGTTGAGGACTGTAGCTTTGTAACGAGTTTTGAAACCAGGAAGTATGAGTTCTCCAGCTTTGTTCTTTTTCAAGATTGCTTTGGCTATTTGGGGTCCCGTGAGATTGCATGTTAACTTTAGAATGTGTTTTTCCATTTTTGCAGACAATGTCATGGAGATCGTAAAAAGGATTACACTGACTCTTTAGATCACTTTGGACAGTACTGACAGCTTAACAACTTTTAACTCTTCCAACTTATGAACATAGGCTGTACTTCTGTTTGTGTCCTCCTTAATTTCTTTCAGCAATATTTTGTAGTTTCCATTGTATGTCTTTTATCCCTTTGATTAATTTCTAAATATTTTATTATCCTGATGCTATTATAAGTGGAATTGTTTTTGTAATTTCCTTTTCAGATTATTCATGGTTGGTGTATGGAAATGCAACTGATTTTTGTGTGCTGACTCTGCATCCTGCTATTTTGCTGAATTCACTTATTATAACTTTTTTTTTGGTGGAGTCTTTAGGATTTACTACATATAAAATCGCATCATCTGCAAACAGAAGTAATTGTACTTCTTTCTTTCCAATTTGGATGCCTGTTTCTTTTTCTTGTCTAATTGCTATGACAAGAACTTCCAGTATATTTTTAACAGAAGCAGCAAAAGTGGACATCCTTGCCTTGTTCCAGATCTTAGAGGAAAAGCTTTCAGTCTTTTAGTGTTGAGTACAATGTTTGCTGTGGGTTTTTCACATATGACTTTTATTATATCATATCATTAGATAGTTTTCTTCTATTCCTAGTTTGTCGAGTTTTTTATCATGAAAGAGTGTTGAGGTTGTTGTATGTTTTGTTTTTTTTTTTTGCCTTTTTGCATCAATTGAGATGATCATGTTTTGTTTTGTTTTTTCTTCGTTCTGTAAATGTGATGACTTACGCTGATTGATTTTTGTATGTTGAATCATCCTTACATTCCAGGAATAAATTCCTCTTGGTCATGGCCTCTAATCCTTATAATGTTTTGCTGAATTTGGTTTGCTAGTATTTTGTTGAGGATTTTTCCATCAGTGGTCATAAGGGATATTAGATGCATCGTTTTCCTTTCTTGCAGTGTCTTTGGCTTTGATATCAGAGCAATGTCGGCCTCATTAGATGAGTTAGGTAGGAAGTGTTCCCTCCTCTTTAAATTTTTGCAAAAGTTTAAGAAGAATTGGTGTTAATTCTTCTTTAATGCTTGGTAGAATTCACCAGTGAAGCCATTTGGTCCTGATTTTTTACTTATTGGAACATTTTTGAATAGTTGATTCACACTCCTTACTAGTTATAGTCCTGTTCAGATTTTCTATTTCTTCATGATTTATTCTTGGTAGATTTTGTGTTTTGAGGAATTTGTCCATTTCATCTAGGTTATTTAATTTGTTGTTAATAAGTTCTTTCTTATAATCCATTTATTTCTGTAGAATTGATAATGTCCCTACTTTCATTTGTGATTTTTCTAACTCGAGTCTTCTCTATTTTTTCCTTAATCCATACAGCTAAAGTTTTGTCAACTTCGTTGATCTTTCTGCATTGATTTGCCTCTATTTTTTAATATTCTTTTATTTATCTCTGCTCTAATTTTTATTATTTCCTTCCTTTTGCTAGCTTTGGGTTTAGTTTGTTTTTCTTTTTCTAATTCCTGAAATTGTAAAGTTAGATCATCAGTTTGAGATCCCTTTTGAAAAAATGTAAGTGTGTATGGCTATACATTTCCCCCTTAACACTGGTTTTACTGCATCCCGCAAGTTTTGGTATGTGTGTTTTCATTTTCATTTGTTTCTAAGTATTTTCTAATTCCCTTTGTGTTTCTTTTTTGATTCACTGGTTCTTTAAGAGTGTGTGTTTAATTTACACAAATCTGTAAATTTTCCAGTTTACTTCTGTTGTTGATTTCTAATCTCATTCTGTTGTGGGTGAAGATTCTTTGTATCTTTTAAAATCTATTGAGACTTGGAGTGCCTGGGGGGCTCAATTAGGCGTCCGACTTTTGATCCTGGCTCAGGTCACGATCTCATGGTTTGTGGGACTGAGCTCGCATTGGGCTCTGTGCTGACTGTGAGGAGCCTGCTTGGGAATCTCTCCTTCTCTCTCTGCCCCTCCCCCGCTTACCCACATGCATGAGCTCTCTTTCTCTCTCTGTCAAAAGAAATAAAATTTAAAGAAAAAAATAAAATAAAATCTATTGAGACTTAATTTGTGGTCCAACATACGGTCTATCCTATAAAATGTCCCATATGTGCTTGAAAAGAATGTGTATGGTGTTGATATTAGACCGGCCCATACATGTATGTTAGATGTTGTTGATTATGGTATTAAGTCTTCTATTTCCTTACATATGATCTGTCTGATTGTTTTATCCATTATTTAGAATGGGGTGTTGCAGCCTCCAACTTTTAGAACTATTTCTCCCTTCGATTCTGTCAGTATTTGCCTCATACATTTTCAGTCTGTTAGTAGGTGTATAAATGTTTATAACTGTTGTATCTTTTTGTTTGAACCTTTATATATAATGCCCTTATTTGTCCTTCACAACCATTTTGGATTTAAAGTCCATTCTTGTCTGTATCAGTAGAGTCACCTCTGCTCTCATTTGGTCAGCATTTAAATGGATATCTTTTTCTGTCCTTTCGCTTTCCATCTATTTTTGCCTTTGGATCTAAAGTGAGTCTCTTATAGATAGCATATAGTTGGATCGTGTGTTTTTATCCATTCTGCCAACCTCTGCAACCTCTGTCTTGTAATGGGAGTTTAATACATTTACATTAAGTATAATTACTGATGGGGGGAACTTTCTTCTGTCATTTTGCTATTTGTATTCTATATGTCTCCTAGCTTTTCTGTCTCTCATGACATACATTAGTCTTCTGTGTTTAGTTTTGTTGTTGTTGTTGTTTTGTAGTTAAACCTTTAAATCCTTTCTCATTTTCTTTTGTGTATGTTCTATACCTATTTCCTTTGTGGCTACCAGGAGGATTACATTTAACATCCTGAAATTATAACACTCATTTAAATTTCCACCAGCCAACAAAACCTCTATGTTTTTTAGGGCTCTGTCCCCACCCTTTAGGGTCACTGATATCACAAAATTATATCTTTACACATTATGTGCCCCCATGTGTAAAAATTCTTTTACAAACACTAGTCTCTTAAAACATGTAGAAACAAAAAGACTTACAAACTGTTATTATGATAATACTAGCATTTATAATTGCCCACTTACTACCTTTAATGAGATATATTTCTTCACATGGTTTGGAATTACTTCCTAGTGGTGTCTTTCCTTTCACCTTGCACAATTATGTTGAACATTTCTTGCCATGCAGGTCTAGTGGAAATGCACTCCCTCAGCTTTTGTTTATCTGGAAATGTCTTGATTCCTCCTCTGCTCTGTTTTTTTTCTTAATTTTTATTGATTTATTTTGAGAGAGAGAAAGAGTACAAGCACGAGCAGTGGAGGAGCAGAGAGACAGAGAAAGAGAGGGAGAGAGAGAATCCCAATAAGCTCTGTGCTGTCAGCATGGAGCCCAATGTGGAGCTCAATCTCGTGAACCGTGAGATCGTGACCTGAGCCGAAATCAAGAGTTGGACGCTCAACCAACTGAACCACCCAGGCGCCGCTCTCCCTTGCTCTTTGAAGGACAGTTTTACTGAAAATGAACTTCTTGGCTGACAGTTCTTTCACTTTGGATATCCTAAGATAATAAAACATTAATTGTGGTCAATTCCCCACTGTCTTCTGCCTCCTAAGTTTCTGATGAGAAATATGCTTACTGAGAATCCCTTGTATGTGATGAGTCACTTCTCTCTTGCTGTTTTCAAGATTCTCTGTCTTAGGGCTTTTCAGAATTTGAGTATGTGTCCCAGTGTGGGTCTCCATGAGTTCATCTTACTTGGAACTTATTGACCTTCTTGGATATTTATATTCTTGTCTTTCATCACATTTGGGAAGTTTTTAGCTATTATTTCCTCAAAGATTTTTCCTGATCCTTTCTCTCTCTTTCTTCTAGATCTCCCATAAGGTATATGTCGGTCTTTTGTGTTGTCCAACAGGTTCCTTAGGCTCCATTTGCTTTTCTTTAATCTTTTTATGTTCTGTTCCTTAAACTGAATGCTTCTATTGTTTTATCTTCTAGTTTGCTGATTCTTTCTTTTGTCTGCTCAAATCTACCTTTGAGTCCCTCTGGTGAATTTTTCATTTCAGTTATTGTGTTTTCAGCTCCAGAATTTCTTTCTATCTCTTTATTGATATTTCCATTTTGTTCATACATCATTTTCCTGATTTTTCTCAAGGTCTTCCTTTAGTTTTTGAGCATATTGGAGACAGTTGTTTTAAAGTCTTTGTCTAGTATACCTGCCATCAGGGCTTTTTCAGGAATACTTTCTATTGAATTTTCCTTTGAATTGGCCATATTTCCCTGTTTCTATGTATGCTTTGTGATTTTTTTTGTTGAAAACTAGACATTTGAATCTAATAATGTTGTAACTCTGGAAATCAGAATCTTCCCCTTCCCCCAAGGTTTACTGTTTTTGGTTATTTGATGGGTTTTTTCTATTGCAGCCTGTCTCTGCACCAAAGATCATCCTTAAACTCTTCTCAGGTCTTTTCTGAGCCTGGGCCTTTCCCTGGGCATGCACAGTCACTTTCTAACTTTCCTTTGTACATAAAATTGATTTGAAGGTCTTAGTCTCTAATGTCTGGCTTCCTTCCAGAGAAAGAAATGAAGGAGAAGGGGAAGCGCGTCAGCCCTTTAAATCCTGTCGAAGTCACTTCAGGTAGTAGGGGAAGGGCTTGCCACAATGGGGGAAGTGCAACAACAATGGCTGCCCTCATTTTTTGCACCTCTGTGATCTGAAGCAGCACTTAGCAATCAGGGGGAAGACCCTCGATATTTGGTGGATATTCACTCTGGCTCCCACAAGCCGCATGCCAGCTGCTCCAGAAACCTATGCACAGGTGACTGACACTGGTCTTGGGGTAGGGGTGGGTAGCTGCTACTGTGCTAAGAGTTGAAATTGACCAAGATCAAGTGCAATTTCCTATCTAAGGCTTCCCCTGAAAGTTGGAAGCCTTCAATAGACTCCAGAGTTCCAAAATAGGTACATCAGACAGATTTTGCCAGTGCAACCATTGCTTAGGAGGGGAAACTGATTCCTGATGGTTTCTGCTTTGCCATCTTCCCAGAATCCTCCAGGATGATAACTTTTTGAACGACTGTTTGAAGGATGTGAAGGAGTTGGCCATGTGGACACCTGAGAGAAAAGCCTTCTAGGTAGAGGGAACAGCAAATGCAAAGGCTCAAGGTGGGGGTTGCAGGTTCAGCTGCATGGTTCACTTTGTAAATGTTATTGAATTTTTCACTTCAAATTCTAATTACTCATGGATGGTATATAGGAAAAACAATTAACTTCTGTATATTCACCTTGCATCCTGTGACTTTGCTATAATTGCTGTTAGTTCCAGGATGTTTGTTTCTTTGTTTATTCCATTGATTCTTTGGGATTTTCTATAATCATGTCATCTGTAAACAAAGACAGTTTTATTTCTTCCTTCTCAAACCGTATACTTTATTTCCTTTTCCTGTCTTATTGCATTAGCTAGGACTTTCAGCATGATGTCAAATGGGACTGATGAGGGGGGACGTTCTCATCTTGCTTCCAATCACGGTTCACTCAGGTGATATTCATTTTTTCTATGACTCTCCACTCCTGGGAGAGCTGGGCCACCTGACCATACTGATTTGGAGATCTGGATCTGTTCCTGGGCCCCCTGTTTCCTAATAGGAGCCACAGAACACTGGATTTGTAGGTCACAGGACCTGTAGGTCACACACCTGTCTTCTTGGCAGCATTGCCCTAATGTCCTCACTTAGGGACTCCCGTCCACCTGCTGAGTATCATATTTCCTGAAAACTCAGATCCCTAGTGGCTGACTCCATTCTCGCCTAGAACCACAGTGCTGCCTCCTTCTACCTCACCCCTGCTTGCTGGGATCTTCGTATGCTCCTGGATGAAGGTTTTCATTGCCCATCAACGGGTTCTGTCTGCTCAGACAGAACCATTGGCCATCAATGGGATCTGTCTGCTCAGGAGACATTCATCAGTTGTCTCTCCAAAGGACCTCATCCTTGGGCAAGGCTTCAACAAGGGCTCTACAAAACTGGTTATCCTTCATGGAAAGAAGTCCTTGCTCTTTCCAGTTTAAAGAAAAGGTAAGGAAAGTCATTTTAACAATATATACGAGTCATTCCTCACTGCTTAGACTTCCTGTTTGAATAGGTACTGGTGAGACAAGATTAATCCATCTGTTCACGCACACAGTAACCAACAGCCAAGCCCTCTCTCTGCGCCAGGCTCCACACACGGCATGGGGGATCATTAACAAACACTCTGCTTTTGCTACCAATGTAGCTGGAATGAGCATGTGCGTGAATATGCGGTGCTTTGGAAATGCAGGGTTTCTTTTCACATCTTCTTCCACGTCTTACCTTCAGAATAAATCTTTAAGTAGAGCATTATCAAATTCTTCACAGATGCAGGCTACACAAAGCATTCTCATTGTCTGTCATAAATATAATATCTTTTAAAATCTCCAACACAACTTCTGGGCATGTTCCCTCTCATAAATCTAGGCTGCCTCAGATCACATTTTGCTTTTCAAGCAATTTTACAGCTAAATCCTCCCACATAATTTGTAATAGTTTCTTTACAAAGGACATGAAGCTAGCTATGATCCTTTACTGACTTATGTAGCATTTACCACTTTCCTGTTTTTAGAATCCTTATCCCTTTCAAGTGGAATTCTAAAAATATCAGTTAAGCCGCCAACTAATTTCTAATCCTTACTTCTATTAATATTGGCAGAAGGGCAGTTCATCTCCTAGCCTTTGTCCTTCCTTGATTAAGCCATTCTAATCTTTTCCTGACAATTTGATTGGTGACAATATGACCAAGCCCGACTGGAACACCAGGCAAGTGGGGACTCTTGCCTACAGAGGTCCTGAGACCAGCTAAGCTACAGGAAGCCCTGCAAGTAACTCTTCTCTATTTTTCCCTTCCTACCCATTCTTTCTTTGGGTAAGAAACCACGGCTCCTATCCTAAATGCTGGGCTAATATTTTAAAATTTAGATTAATTTCAAATGTTCGCCATCAGCAACCTTCATGGTGCTGAGGTGGTCCTCCAGATTTTGTTAATAGCTTAAACGGCCTTCTAGCAGTGAGGTCACCTGGGCAGACCATGCAACCTCAAGCTTCCCTTGAGTGGAGAAGTGGAGAAGACTTGTGCGATGAGTGACCCTTCTGCTGAGAATCCAAAGGACTGCGTGGTGGACACTGGGACGCCCCGTCTGGAGTGCTGCATGACGGGCGCTCATTCCCCCAGCTGTATCTCTCTCCAAGGGAGCTTCCCTGGAATAGGGGAACCTTCTCACCCAAAGTTACACTTCTTGAGGGAGCCTGCGCCAACTATCTAGTTGATGCAGGGCTACTCTGGCCCAGGCCCTTTGCCTCAACTTGGGACTACCACGAGAGGACATGCCAGCTCCAGACTCCTAGCATGCACTCTGCTGCAACTACACTGCCCTTCCCCTTCACCCTCTGCCCTACCCTACTTCCCTCGTGCCCTTATGGGTGTCGTTCATTAAGCTCCTGCAGCCGCTCTCTGCCTCAGAGTCCCTTCCCAGGAAATGACAGTTGGTATCGAGAGTAATCACAGGAATCACTCCAATATGGGGCCTTTAAGCTGGATCGCCTGCCAGCTGCCAGTGAGGCTGGTGACGAGGACCCTGCCCTGGAGGTCACAGGTTGAGCTCTGATAGTCCTTGGCACAGGTAGGGAAACCACTGTTAAAGCTGTTAGTGCTATCCGACTGCAAGACTTACTATAAAGCTACAGGAGCCATGGCAGCCTGGTGTCAGCTAAAAAGCTAAAGAAGAGACATACAGATCAATGGTACAGAACAAAGAACCCGGGGATAGACCACACAAATACAGTCAACTTCTCTCTGACAAAGGAGCAAAGGCAATTTAATGGAAGAATAGTTTCCTCAGCATATGGTACAGGAATAATCGGATATCTACGTGCAAAAAAATGAATCTAGACACAGACTTCACACCTTTTACAAGAATTTACACAAACTGGCTCATAACTTAAGGCCACCTGGTTGTAAAACCCAAAAGTATAAAACTTCTAGAAGAAAATATGAGAAAATCTAGGTGACCTCGGGTTGGGCAATAAATTCTTAACTACAACACCAAAACCATAATCAGTGAAGAAAGACATTGAGGAACTGGACTTTATGAAAATTAAAAGCTTCTGCTCTGTGAAAATCATGCTAAGAGAATGAAAAGACATGCTAAGAGAATGAAACAGACTGGGAGAAAATATTCACAATATAAGTGATAAAGGGCTTGCATCCAAAATATACAAAGAAGTCTTGGGGCGCCTGGGTGGCTCAGTCGGTTAAGCGTCCGACTTCGGCTCAGGTCATGATCTCACAGTTCGTGAGTTCGAGCCCCGTGTCGGGCTCTGTGCTGATGGCTCAGAGCCTGGAGCCTGTTTCCGATTCTGTGTCTCCCTCTCTCTCTGCCCCTCCCCTGCTCATGCTCTGTCTCTCTCTGTCTCAAAAATAAATAAACATTAAAAAAAACAAAATATACAAAGAAGTCTTAAAATACAACAAGAAAACAACAACCCAACTTAAAAATGGGCAACAATCTGAACAGACACATCACCAGAGAAGGTGATAAGCACAGGAAGATAAGCACAGGAAAAGAGGCTCGACATCATATGTCACTCGGAAACTGCAAACTAAAAACAATATGCCACGACACAATTATCAGAATGACAAAAATCCAGAACACGTACAGCACTAAATGCTGGTGCAGATACAGAGCAACAGGAAGCCCCACCCACTGCTGGTGCCAGATAGCTAGGCAGTTTCTTGTAAAGCTAAACATGCCCTTACCATGTGAGTCAGCCATGACACTCCTGAGTACGTACCCGGCTACATGGTAAATGTATGTCCACACGAAAACCTGCACACAGGTCTACAGTAGCTTTATTCATAATTGCAAAGCTTGGAAGCAACCTGGATGGCCTTCGATAAATGAAGTGATAAACTGTGGTCCATTTAGACAATAGAATATTACTCAGCATTAAAAAGAAATGAGCTCTTAGGCCACTAGAAGACATGGAGGCACCTTAAATGCATATTAAAAGTGGGGGGAAAAAGCTGTTTGAAAAGGCTACACCCAGTATGATTCCAACCATACGATGGTCTGGAAAAGGCAAAACTATGGAGATAGTGAAACAAATCAATGATTGCCAGGGTTTTCAGAGAGAAGCAGAAGAGGCGAAGCACTGGGACTTTTAGGGCAGAAGCTATTGTGAATGATAGTAATGGTGGATACATTTAACAAACGATACATATTTCACAAAACTCCTAGAACCCAACAACATGAAGAGACAACTTTAACTATGGCTTTTAGTTAGTAATAATGTTAGTAACAAATGTATCTCACTAACAGCAGAAGGGAAAATTGTGCAGAAAAGGGAGTATATGTACTGTCTTCCCAAGTTTTCTGTAGACCTGAAACCATCTTATAAGATGAAATCTACTAATTAAAAAAAAGTTCTTAACAATGGTAAACTGGTATGGGCTACCAGTGGAAGGCCTGGCATTAGCCGGTGCATTTGGGAACTGTGGGCGAGTTGTAAGGATCAGCACGCCAGGACGGGGTGATTGTTGCTGGATGCTATCAACGCCCTGGAGGAAGATAATGAAAGTCGGTTCATCTCCAACTTAAGGTCAAGTGTGGACATCCCCAGGGCTTTTCTGGTGGCACACAGACAGACCTCACATCTTGCAGGAGGAATTGAGAGTCAGGCCCAAGACTGAATGATATGGACAGCAGAGCGCTGGAAAAGGCTGAATTCTCAACCCCAGCAAATCTCCCATGCCAAGGTCGGGGCCCGAACTAGAAGGAGGGGGACCCTGAAACAACTAGGACCCTGGGAACAACTAGGTTGATACACTCAAAAATCTTTGAACCCCAGGTCCTTCTGAATGCTCTGGGCTCTCAGCAGTGACCTACTCCACCCTGTCAAAGACTACAGCCCCCACCTTCCCTCCTGGCTGTCAGCTGATATGAAAGTTCGAGTTGCAATATAATCCAGCCAAGGAAGAGCTGGGCCTGGCCAAGGAAGAAAGAGATTGTATCCTGAAGTTGCTGCATGACCTAGCCAAGATGTACCACCAGGATATGCCGAATCAAGGGGCAGAATGTCAGATGGGATAAGGGAGGATTTATCAATGGAGAAACACTTTCCCAGGACACAGGATTTAATGCACTGGGAGGCAGTGCTAATTTGCACCCAAGAAGATCCTTGGAAGTTTGGGAAAAGTGATGACTCACACACTCATTGAAACATAAATGTCACATGTACTGTGGCCAACGGTGGAGGAAGGAGTCAAGTCTCAGAGAAGTGGGCACGCTAATGCGGATATACCTAGTAAGGCTGGAAACAAGACACGAGCCAACCATGTTTCACAGAAGGGCTCGGAGACATTCTGTTTGCCGGATCAGTGGGGACTGGGAAGCTGGGGGCACCAGCATCGATGAGGAGCTCAGCAGTGTCCGTGCTCTGTAAGCCAGAGGGGACAACAGCAGATGCTGTCCCAGAATGGCCTCCCTTACAGCAACAGGGATATCAGGATCCCAGAATGATAGGTGGCTGCGCTTAATCATCGGCAGCAAGGGGGCTGCGGTTCTTGTAAGAGCAGCAAAGCTGGAGCACCGAAGAGGGAAGGGGGACCTGCACATACCATGAAGATGGCTGATAAAACCCGGTATTCCTAAGGGACAAATAGGCAGCCGAGAAGCTATGACCTAATGATACAACCAAGAGAAGCCAACAATGGATAACACGGTCTGAGGGAAGCCATCCCAGCGTGAAGTCACAGTCTTTTGCTTCCTTTCCAGACCTGATCTGGTCTCGGACCTGTGCCCCCCAGACCGAGGGAGAAGCTGGGTCTTTATGAGGACCGACAACACAAACCACAGCAAATGCTGTCGTGATGCCCCTGGGCCTTCTCCAAAGGAGTCTACAGCTAGTGGTCACCCTCCGGCCACCCTGCGCTGAGGAAAGGGGATCACCCAGATATTCCAAGGACTGCGGGAGCCAGGGTCCGGGTGGAACTGAGAGCCGTGTGCTCCATGCCTGTCTCGGCTGAGACCTCTCGCCATCTTCTTAGTCCTTCAGCTTCCCTGGGGACGGTCACCTGGGGGATGTGGAGCGGGGCAACAACAGGCAAGCCCTGGTTCTCATTTCATCAGATCACTTTCCTACAAGACTTGTTTTTCTGTTCTGAGGAGCAAAGCTTGTCTCCATCCTTATGGCCACTGAAAATTTAAAGGGTGGTTTCTTCTACTTGTCCTGAGCCTCACAGAAGAGAGGCTGGGAGCAGGGTTGTTGTTTTATCTACAGCCAGGAAAGCACTATCTCCACCAAGATGTTAAATATATTAGTGGTACAAGCGCTGGGCACGCTCCTTTTACATGTTAGTAATAGAATATTAACAGTCAAGAAAGTCCTTATTCAGAAAACTGCGTTTTTCTTTTAAAACCAAGCTACTGTGATTTTCACACCCAAGTTCACAGCGGCATGATTCACAACAGCCAACCCAAGCGTCCATCAGTGAGTGAGCAGATAAACAGAACGTGGTCCCTCCACACAATGGAATATTCTTCAGCCGTAGAAAGGAAGGACCGATACCTGCTAGGCGGTGGATGAACCCTGAGGACGTGACACTCAGTGACATAAGCCAGACACAGAGGGACAAGTACTGTGTGATTCCACTCACATGAGGTCCCCGGAGTCAACTCATAGACACAGAGAGTAGAAGGGTGGGGCCAGGGGCTGGGGGTGGGGATGGGGAGTGAGTGTTTGATGGTGACCGAGCTTCAGTTTTGCAAGATGGAAAAGCCCTAGAAATCATTTGCACAACAACGTGCATATAGTTACACTCCTGTACTGCACACCTAACAATGGTTAAGACACCAGATTTTATGTCATGTGTTTGCTGCCACAATAGAACAAAACCCACGCAGCAGCATGCTGTTGGCGTAATTTCCATGCCTTAGCCCCCGAACGGCGAGTGGCCTGCTTCCCGTATTTACCATGCAGCAAGTGATAACATCACGATCTCTCTTGGCACTACTAAGA
This sequence comes from Panthera tigris, assembly GCF_018350195.1. Classification (NCBI taxonomy): domain Eukaryota; kingdom Metazoa; phylum Chordata; class Mammalia; order Carnivora; family Felidae; genus Panthera; species Panthera tigris. Next base: position 1,059,436 of record NC_056675.1, on the reverse strand, counting down.
TGCTCCAGAATTCAGTGTGGCCCCCCCTTCAGGGCGCCCCGACTCAGACAACCTGCCTCTGACCCACTCCCGTGAGTGCACACGTGTCAATACACAAACCCAATTTGCTTAGTTGGGAGAAAACCCAGCCTTTGCAACAAAAGTTAGGGTACAGGGTGAGGTGATCTTGCCAAGGGCACACCTTTGCATTCTTCACCCCGTCTCCTAGTTGACGCTAGTTCAACTCAGCTAAAGCCAGTGCTTTCTAACGACGGCAACCGAGTCTCTCGGTGTGCTCCTTATTTACGACACCCACGGGAGTCGAGTAACTGTCAATTACTCTTGCAGGGAAGGAGGTAAAGAACCTTAAGTGTGCTTTATACCTTTACCCTGAAGGAGAATATCAGGTAAAATGGAAAGGAATGGGGTCCTGTGAGCACGATGCTCAATTTCAACGCACTTGTACACACAGCACATAAAGGCCTACCTCCCGACTGATTCTTGCGCCTAGATTCACGGGTTTAGGGAGACTACAGCTGCATATCGAATCCATGCCTGCAGCCGACGGCATTCTTACTCATCTCCCTCGTTTCTGCCTGTTTTGCGGAGCCGCCCTCTCTTCTTCCTGGGTCTGCTTACATCTCGTGAAAGCACTGCCGGCTCCAGTCCCCGGTGCGCCCGCTCACCGCCCTGCACCTTCAGACCTCGTCCCTGCTTGGACTTCACGGGAATAGATTTCAATCACAGGAGTTTTTAAGGTGTGCTCCAAGCAAGCCGATGGGAGGCGCTCGGACTCGCTGAGTCGATGACAACTGATGTGACACGTCAACGGAAGCACTAAGTGTCAGCACAGGAAAGACAGTTAACTCGACACATGCAAGCTGAGGAGAGAAAAGCGGTCTGGCCTTGCCGCTGACAGAAGAGCCAGCCTGTCGTGGCCATGTGACCTAAGTGGCCCGATCTTCCTCTCCCAGCTCCCTGCACTCACTGCCTGGGCTGCAAACACCATCCTAGGCCAGAAAATAATTCAGTTGCAGGGAGACCCGATGGAGAATCCAACTGTCTGTGGCCGACGGACACAGGGTCATCGAGTGTGTCCAACCACCCCCTGGCGTGGCCATGCTCGGGGTATCAACGGCCGGGTCAGATCTCATATTTATAGCACTGTATCCCTGGAGCTCGCCACAAACTGCTCAAAAGCTGTTGGCAAGTCCTCTTCTGCCCTCTCTGGAGCGGAAAGGGCACCTGGGAAGAAAAGGAAGGCGGCCACACGGTGAGCCCCAGCAGGGCCCGGGTTTGGACCATGTGAGGTGCTCCAGCCCATTGGTACACTTCCCCCTCCAAAAGAAGAGCCACCCTGGGTGCCTGGGAGACTTAGCCGGTTGGGCTCCGACTCCTGGTTTCAGCTCAGGTTGTGATCTCGAAGTTCATAAGGTCTAGCCCCATACTGGGCTCCACGCTGACGGTGTGGAGCCTCCTTGGGACCTCTCTCTCTCTCTCTCTCTCTCTCTCTCTCTCTCTCTCTCTCTCAAAATAAATAAATAAACTTAAAAAAAAAAAGAGCAGCCCAAAATGTGAGATTCCCCAACTTCCTCCTCAGCTTAAACTGGAGCCAGTACAGAACTCTAAATTCCTCATTAAATCCATTGGCTTTTGCACGTTGGGGCCGGGGTGGGGGGGAGCTCCTTTCCTGAAACAGCGAACCACTTATTCCCTTCTGAGTCTAACGCAGCAGAGACTGGGGCTGCTCTCAGTGCCTCGGTGACAGGCCCCACTGGCTGCCCAGGAGGGTCCTAACGCGGACTCTACCTGCTAACATGGACCCCACCACTAAGCTGCGTTCTGGCCAGGAGCTGCTCACTGAGTGGCCGGAGGTGACCAGCTGAGTGAGGAGACCGCCACGCTGTCTCGCTGGGGAGGTCGGCACCCCTCTGCCTGGGACCCGGAGCTTGTCGGGAAGGGCCTGCTAATTTATCGCTATAATTAGGATCTGTTTTTATAGTTTCAGTTGCTGGCAGAGAAGGACACGGGAGCTCTTTCCAAAGAATACTCCAGGGGGCCGCTGGTGCTGCCTGGGCCTCGGTGGGGCTGGCAGGGGCTGATGCCCGGGGGGTCTGCACCTGCCCCTTTCTGCCCTCCCTCTCTGAGTACACCCCCCTCCCCCATCTCTTCTTCCCCTCCAGGCACAACTCTCTAGATGCATTCACAGCACTTTTGCAATGGCCACACCAGCCAGGCTCAGCCCGCCGTGCGGCCTGACCAGCAGTAACAAAAACACAGGACGACTCCCGGTCTCAGAAGAACAAAGTCTGTATGAACAACACTGAAAACAGACCCGAGTCCCCCTGGGGAAAGCGTCCAGGGTCGGGGCCTTCATTCGAATCGGACTCATGACGGCTGTTTTCCTCCACACTCGCCGTGGCTGCCGCGCCCTCGTGGTGAGCGCTGCCCACGGCCATCGCTGGGCTCTGCCGGGGAGTCTGCACCCAGCATGCCACGCCCGCACTGCAACCCCCCCTTTCTCTCGCACATTCACCAAGGTGCTACATCCCTCTCGAAGGCCCAGCTCGTCCACAGCACCAGAGGCCTGCTCCCTGTGCTGCGGACGTCTGCGGGGTCAGGTCCGTATCTCTCACCCTCTTTGTACCGGGGACCCACCGCTCTAGGGTTGAACTGTTTTTTGTTGTTGTTGTTTTCAAATACACGCTGTCTTCACTCTCCAAGCAGCTTCCAGTCTCCAACCTTATGCTTCCCCTGCCCTCCCGACAGTGCCCAGCAAAGTACGTCGTATGAAGCAGGTCTTCAACAGACCCCCGCCTGGGACCGCCCAACGTCCCTGCTGGGGTGAAGGCTGGAGGGCGCGGGTATCCAGAGGCCCCCCGCCGTCAGCGCCCGGCACTAGGCGTGGCACCCCCAGAGACCCAGAGCCCTCCTTTTCCTCAGGATTGGGCCGCGCGGGACACGGATCTCTCCTCCCCCATTTCAAACTAATATTCGCGGAAAAAAGGACAACGTTGCAGTCCTAGCCAATACGCATAGATTAAAATAATGAACTAACCTAGCAGCCAACCAGGAGGAGTCATTTCACAAAAACACTGTCGCCGCCTCCAGGATGGAGCTGCCAGGGCGCAGGCGGCTTTAATATTTAATGCAGCGACTCGAGGGGGTAGCGAAGGGGCCTGGCCAGGAATGGAACATCAAGTCACTGAAATCAGGATGATTATTACTTATTCAGAACCCACTCAGGAACCAACACAAAGTTGAAAACAAACTGGTGACTTTGCATCGTTATTAATTCATCCCGGACTAGATTCTTTTCCCTGAGTTCTCGTGGTCCTAAGAGTAGGACTCCGAGCAGTGACCAGATCAGAGCAACCGAAAAATAAAGAACAACACTGTTGAAGCAGAACCGCCACCGATGATGGGGAGTGGGGATAACCACTGCTACCTGAAAAGGACAGCTGTCTTTCTGAGCCGCGCGAGGGCGATGGCCCAGCACACGCGAAGGCGCAGACGGCGGACGCGAGCGTGCCACAGCCGGTTCACAACACGTTTCCATAAAGACTTAAATTCGAAACGAAATGCTGTTTCCTACCTTAACTGCCGCGTGCTCCTCTCCATTTCAGACGGCAGCATGACGCGTCGATACAAGTGATCACGTCCCTGCACGGTGGCACGTCTGTGAATCAAGAGATTTTTACCTGTAGTCACAAAAGTAATGTATACAGCTCACAAGGCACCCACGCCTCCCTCAGCCATTTGAGGGAAAGAGGGAAGACGCAAGCTTGCTTCCCAGTAAGTAACGGGCACCCGCCCTTGCTGCTCCGCTCAAGATACAGCAACAGGCAGGCTTGCGAGAGAAATGAAAATCTTGTTACCGAGCACATGAAGGCAGCTCCGTTTCTAAGTCGTAAACTGACATCGCGTAGGCTGACAGAAGAGCTGTAAAGCCGACTCAGAGGCACCTGCCTCCCTCGGCTGGCTCTCCCGAGCAGAACGTTCCCGAAGGAGAGGAGCAGGCCCTGGGAAGCACTGCTAACCAGGCCGCGGTGTCGTGCCTGGTCGCCCGAGACTCCCCACGGGCCTTACACCGCCCCCGCCCGTCTGCCCTGCCACCCCCTCCAGGAGACCCACGATCAGCGGTGCCGTCCGCCAGGGATACAGCATCACTTCCAGAGGCTCCCAACTCTGACCACCTACTGGACCCAAAGGTTTCTCGTGGTGGGGAGAGGAGCACGTGGACCCATCTCACGGCCACGGGTGGGTGCCGTGTGCAAATCCCACGTGCCACGTTAATACTGGAAGTTAAAGGAAGTCAAGGCATAGCCTTGGCTGCGCGGTGGCGCTGGAGACATCATTCTGACAGGACGTTTGAAATGTCCTCACAAGGAGTATTTCTGCCACATTCTCGATGAGGGCTCCCTTTTCTCTTTTTCAATTCTGCATTTGTGTTCCCAGTCACATACAACATTTCACGTGGACAAATTACCAACGAGCGGCACTCGCTCCTCACTGTTGGGCCTCAACTGCACTGAGCAAAGGGTTCTCCAAGGTGATTTCTGACAATATTTAGAAAGATATTGAAACAGAAGCTCTTACACTGATTTGTTATCAAAGGATGGGGGTAAGCAAGAGCCACGTGACCCAGATTCTGTGATCAAAGGGGTTCCCTATGCTAGATAACATCACATCACAAAAATACGAGAGGGAAAAAGAGAACATTAGTTCGTCTCTGCTCCTCTCAGCTGCCTCCCATTCTCTGGGGAACCTGAGCGAGAACCTTTTATGCCACAGGGCTTTTGCTTACATAAAATGTGTCGTGAGGCAAATCATAAGCCACGTCTCCTATAGACTGCCTTATGATCACTTTCTGGAATTAAAATCTCTGTCTACCTGACTTTGTGTCTATAAAATATTTATGCTCTGCTCACATGTCTAAGGGAAAACAGTTTGTTTTTTGTTGGCAACTTCGACTCAAAGTATCACACCTCCCTCTGTGAGTCTCGGATTCACGGAGCCAAAGCCTTTGCAGAGACCTAAAGACAATGTCGGTTAGAGGACAGAGCACTCCACCTGGCCGTCATCTGCAGCAGCGACAGCAGGGTTGGCGACCCCACCCGCACAGGTCTTTGCTCCGAGAACTCCTAGGACAGTCTCCAGTAGGAAAATTGGCCTAAGTGGACTTCGCATCACCAGTGTATTCATTATGAGGCCACCATATGCGAACGTGTATGTGGACACTCAGAACTGAAGGAGACACATTTCCTTTGCACAAGGCTGCACTGAGACACTTCCTGTTCCTCCCCGAGAGTCCTTATGCTGAAGCCCTGATGTCATCAGAGCATCCCTCTCTAGTTTCGTCACCTGAAGCCACCTGCCTAACATGATGAGGTGCATAAGCACCATCTACAAAGGGTTAAAGGGCACAGTCCTTGTCATCAGGGAGCTGATGGTCTAACACCATGAATAGCACCCCTACGGGAACAGTCACCACAAGTGAGCATTAAACAAGTAAATTGCGATACGTACTCCCTCCTTCAGCCTCACATCTGACCTCTGCCACCACCTGATGCCCAGACCTTGTTCCTCTTCAACAGCTGTTTTGCTTCTCCCCTTCTGGGCACCTGCTGGGGCTGTACTTCCCAGCCCCCCTGCTTGGGTGTGGGACCGGCTTAGCCAGTGAGCTCTGAAACTCCCAGGCGAGAGGATCTAAGACCAGCGTGAGGCCCCTGTGGCCACCTTTTTTCTTTCCGCCAAGGCAACGAACGAGACTTCGGATACCGATTGCTCTGTTGCCTCAGGGCTTAGAGGTGAGGACAATGTGGAGCAGAGCTTGTGTACACATCGGGGACAGGACACGTGGGCAGGAAATAAACTCTGTTGTTTTCAACTGCATTGATTTTGGGATTGTCTGTCACACAGCACAGCCCTGAGTATCCTGAATGCTGTACTGTGATAAGGAAGGAACTTTCCCAAAAGTCATAAACATCCACGTAGGTAAACTTTATGCAGGCTTCTCGTTCTCCTGTGGAATTCAGCAGAGCACCTGGTGCTGCTTGTCACCTGTGGCCTCTCCTCCATTGTACTTTAGCATTCTTTCCCAGTCCTGCTATCGGCTCTTTTTTGTTTCCTCCTCCTCCTGTGACCTACCTGCAGGCCCTCCTTAGGCCCAATTCCGGCCACTTCTTACTCTCTTTTTGGGAGACTTTATCCATTGTCTTGACTTTGAATAGTATTCCAATTCTAATCCAGTGTTCTCTCCATTCCTACGACTTCTCAAAACTCAACATGACCCAAACAGGTTTGCCTCAACTCCAAATTGCCATCTTGGTAACCTGCCCATTCTGGCGGCTTCTGCTTTTTCCATGCTTGAACTAGCATGCCTGCTTCTTCTCTGTCCTTCGTGCCCAGTTAGCCAAGAAGTTCTCCTGGTTCTTTTTGGTTTTTAATCTGCTTCCTGAATATATCCCTTTCTTTCCACCTCCGCCATACCAGCAGCTTCAAGAGTCAGGACTCCAGTAATCCAACCCTAGCATCCTCTCTAAATCCTTCTCAATATATCCTGCAACTCCCTCCCAGATTTGTCTCTGCAAACATCCGTCGTATGTACCGACTCGTTGGGCAGCGTTCTGTCTCTCTTACCAGTCAAATGAAGTTCAGGTTTCTCCTCCTCAAATTCTAAGTCTTCTGTCTTTATCTAGTGGGCTTGACTTCAAACTTTGTGCTTTACTCTTTTGGTCTGTTTCTTTCCCTTTCCCTGAATTGCCAACTCATGATGAATGTTGGACACCTGTTGCTTCTAGATTCCAGCATTCGTCTCCCTTCTTCATCTGGTAATGGCACAATGACTTTGGAGTCCTGTCCTGTCTCTCCCCCATTTCATGTGAGTCTGGCAGGGCCATCAGCCAGAGGCCACAGAGTGGACATTTGCTTATGGTGATCTTGTGCCCCAGTTTTCCTATGAGGGTCCTAGGTCATGCCTGTTGTCCCAACAAAACTAATAGCAGCACCCCATGCCTACCTTCAAAAGTGTCTTCAGTCAGGTGCACACGGAGTCACCCTACACATGAACCAAGAAAGCCCATTAGAATCCATCTGTGGGATCATGACATACAGGCTAGGAAAGAGACACTCACTCTGGAGGCCAACCGTAGCCCAGGTTGCTGGCAGCTATGTCTCTGTCACAAGAGGAGGCTGCTCTGTAGCGGAACGGGGAGGCCAGCATTCAGAGGGAAGGATCTTTTCTAAATTCCTGGATCCAGCACATCTCACGTCTAGGAGCCAATAAATTCCCCTTCTGGGAAAAATCTAGTTTGAGGTGAATTCTTGTCACCTGCAACCAAAAGTCCTGGTGGACGTATGGCTTGGCTTCAGCAGTCCCCTCCCCTGTTCACATCCCCCGTCTTTAAGGGCCTACTGGAGTGCCCCCCACGTGAAACTTTCCTAGATACTCCAGCCCAACCTTTTCAGGCAGACGTTGATCTGGGAAGTTTTTATTCTCTGAATTCTCATCATGATTACAGCCTCTGCCCTGCAGCCTCATAAGTACAGTGTTTACACTTAACATCCAGTTGTTTCGGGATGTGGGGCTCTTTTTCTCCAAGATCAAAACTATAAGCTCCTGGGAGAAGACAGGGACCCCATTTAATCTTTTCTCATATTTTCTTGAGGCCAAACAGGGTGCTGTGTACACAGCAGGCACCCAATAAATATTTGTTGAGGATATGAGTCACAAATGTAAAGGTAATATTGACTGTGTGTCTGGGCAGAAGAGAGTGTGTCTGGTGGGAAGGGGGCAGTGGGACGTCACCTGCTGAACCAGGCTAGGCCAGCACGGTGGACCAGGAGGGTGTACTTCACCGTCTTTCTTTTGGGGGAAGAGCTTCTCTGCTTTTCACCCAGACTCCATGCCTTCACCTTATCCTCTTCAGCCATTTGTCTGACTTCCTCCCCTGCCTCTGGGACCATTCCAGGACAATGGTGACCTCCCCATGACTGACCCTAATGGACACCCCCAGGTTTTGTCTTGTTCTTTGAGAAGCAGGAGCTGGTGAGCCAGTTCTCCCTCTTGAAATATCTGTCTTAGCCTGTCAATGCCTCCCCCTCCTTATTTTCCTCCTGAGTTCTCTGGTTGCTCATTCTCAGTCCGGTTTCCCAGTGCTGGCTTTCCCAAGGCACAGGCCTGCATCCTCTTCTGCACATCTTGTCCGCCCCTAGACAATCTCATCAACACACTGTATGCTGATGACTTGAAACTTTACTTCCCAGGCCAGACCTCTTCTCCGAGTTCCAGATGCATGTATCTGATCACTCATTCACCCACTTTTCTCTTTCGTCTCATAACTGATATGTACTGAACTGAAATAATTATTTCCACTTATTGGTAACAATATTTGTGGTTACCAATAGCAGGAAAAACAATGAAAAATTGCCTCGAACAAGAAGGATGTGTTATCTCACATTACAAGAAATCCAGGGGCAAGGAAGCCACCAGCAGTTCACCACCACCATCACAACCCAGCCGCTTCCACTTTCTGCTCAGCCAGCTCAGCAGAAGGACATGGTCCTTAACCTTGGCCCTTCATGTTAGCCAAAAGGTGACTATTTCCAAGCATCCTCAAAATACCTTCTGGAAGTGGGCTTTGTCCCAATGCATACCCCTTTTTTATTAGGGAGAAAATCCTTTCCCCAGAAGCCCTCTCCTCCTGGAAGACTGGATCACATGGTCATGCCCTGTGTACAAGGGAAGCTGTGAAGGTAAGGTTTCTGCATTTCCATAGTCACTGTCATCTCTTATCTAGACTGCAGTCACAGCTCATTTGCTCTCCTACTTCTGTTCCTGCCTCCCCTCAATCTGTCCTGCACGTACTGCAGCTGAACAAAAGTTTTAGAGTACAATGTGTTGTGCGGGTATGATGTCAATGTGTTTTCTCTTCCCCATTATTGAAAAGTTTTCCATCACCAAGACCAGGCCATGAGAGGACACTCGGCTGCAAAGAAGGGTCTGCCTAAAGAAGCTGCTACTCAGTTTGGAGTCTTAAACCTAAACTTTTTAAGAACTCATAGCAAGCCAGTCTTAAAAGCCCAGCTTTCAAGAGAGAAAAAAAGGAGCCATGAACCAAAGTTTCAGAGACTTACCCTAGAGCAAGAAGCCCAGAGATAACACGTGAGAGAAACTGCTTCAGGAGAAAATACTTCCAGGGCTGGGGAGAAGTTTGAAGAACTTTGAAAGGGAAGACACCTGCCCAGGTGTCCGAGAATGGCCCCGATGCTCATCCTACAACCCTCTGTTGAGATGGCAACCAATTCAGATGAGTAGAGGGATCCTTTGAAAGAAGAGGGGCCCCTGCCTTGCTTCCTTTCTAGCCCTTCTCTAAAAGAGACACTTCTCCGTGCCAATGTAGGGAGAGTGCAGGAGCGGATACCTGGGATGCGGTCAGGCAGGTAGAAGGCCTGAAGTGGTGCCTCTAGAGCTATAAGAGACTCCCAAAGCCCCTTGGGCACTGGCACGGGACACCGGGAGGGTCACTGAAACAGATGTAACCTAGGGTCTGGACAGGCTGGCATTGTCCGTAACGAGCTCCCAATCAGAGGCCAGCAGCAGCAAATACTAGCACGTGAACAGAGGTGGCGGTCTGCCACAAGCAGGGGCCAGGGAGGACCTGGCTTGCATGTACACCAGAGACTGCTGCCATGAGGTTTTCTATCCAGCTTCCCCAAACCCAGATGCTACTGAAGGAGAAAGGTGGGAGGAGTTGAAGAAAGACGCCTCAGAATGACCAAGATTGGAGCCCAACGGTGAATGAGGTCGAGATAAACTGGACCCAGACAGACGACAAACAAGAACATTGCGGGCCGGGCTATACTAACTAGTGAGAACAGCCGCCTGCACACAGCAGTCCAGGGCTCCAAAGCAGAGTTCCATTTTACAACACAGACAACGCTGGATATTCTTCATACGGCTGTGTGAAGTACACATAAATCTTGTTCCCTGTCTACTCCTCAAGGCCAATCTTTAAAAGTTTTCTACGATACCTCTTTGCATTCAAGATAAAGTCTGAACGGTCTGGTCCCTGCCTGCCTCTCTACCCTCATCTCTGGCTAGCATATATAGGGGGCAGAGGAAGAATTCAATTTCAAACGTGGCCGCAGGAGATCGTGTTTCGAACACTTCTGTGCCTCAGTTTCCCTATATTTAAAGTTGAGATCAGAAGAGTGAGCTGTTGGGCATCTCTTGATAGAGAAACGCGTAGCTGGACGTGCACTGTAGCCTCTTCCTTTGAAGCAGACTTCTTGAGGTTTCCTAACCAAGGCTCCGAGGTCTGCTTCCCCTTCCCTGTGGAGCATCACGAGTATTACAAGGTCATTCTTTTCCTGGTGACCTCAAGGCAGTTCTCAGAGGACATCTTAGGAAGCCCTCAATCTTGATGTGGTAAGAAGCTTAGAGGTAGGAGGTCACTTGACTTCTGCTTGGTGGCAACTCTTTGTATCCATGTGGACGTCAGTCAATGGCAAAGCTGCACGTTAAAAAAACCTGACCTGATAATCTTTTGTTCCCACAGCCATTTGGTGTGGTCTGAGCCAGATCAGGACCAAAAAGAACAGCAGAGGTACATCTAGTGCGCTCCTGGGTTGTCTGCCTTCACATCTTTCCCTGACACTCCCCGCGTGCCAGCTCATGCTGTGGGTGAATTCTTTCTGAGAGCACGCAAATGCCCATACGTGTATGTGCACACACGTATGCTTGTGTGTATCTGTATCTGGGAATGGGAGACAGTGGTGTCCAACCAATTACATTTCTCTTCTTTGGTAAAAAACTCATTTATGAATCTAGTTGTTTCGAAAACATTTATTCATAATTTTTCAATATTTTTCATTAAATGCTTTTTTACATTTCAAAAAAGGAGATAAAAGTATAACACTGAGAAATTTTAACATCTTACTTTTATTTTGAAGAATCTTGTCTTTCCTTTTTTTTTTTTAAATATAATTTTTGTCAAGTTAGCTAGCATACAACGTACACAGTGTGCTCTTGGCTTCGGGAGAAGATTCCCGTGATTTGTCAAGAATCTTGTTTTTCCTAATGGCAGTGTGGTCACTACCTGTGGTAGCAGAATAATGTTCCTTCCACTCCCATGTCCATGTCCCATTCCCTGGAACCACGAATCTGTTATTTCACGTGACAAAAGGGACTTTGTGGATGTGCTCATGCTAAGGATCCTGAATGGCACGGGCAGGCTCAATGCAATCCTTTTACGTGAAAGAGGGAGAATGAGAGTCAGACGAGGAGATGTGGCAATGGAGGTAGAGGCTGAGGTGATGTGATTGGCCAAAGAATGTGTGCAACCTTCAGAAGCTGGAAAAGGCCTGGAAGGTCTGTCCTACGGCCCCCAGGAGGAACAGTGCCCTTCTGACACCTTAATTTTAGGCCTGTGAGACGCATTTTTGACTTCTGACCTCCAGAACCATAAAATTTGTGTTGTTTTAGGCCACTTAACTTGCAGTAATTTGCAAGAGCAGCAATAAGAAATATCCTACCAAGTGCAAAATTATGAATCTGTAGCATGGCATGTTTGATTCCACGCGAGAATTTGATTTCTGCTCTAAAACTCAGTAGTCAACGTAAATATAACATAAAACTTTACGTTTTAGTGTGTTACAATTGGTTCTAGCAAGACTCAGATAATCTTGGAATACACGGATCTAACGACATTTTGGGGCACCCGAGTGGCTCAGTCAGTTAAGCATCTGACTCAATTTTGGCTCAGGTCACGATCCTAGGGTTTGTGAGTTCGTGCTCCACATTGGGCTCTGCACTCACAGCGCTAGAGCCCGCTTGGGATTCTCTCTCTGCCCCTCCTCCATTCTCGCATGCACTCTCTCTCTCAAAATAAACTTAAAAAAAAAAAAGACTTTTCATTTCAACATGTGAGATAAAATTTACGGGAAAGGGCAATATCTAACCCACTTTCCTGATTAATAACGTGTATATGATTTTTGACCCATGAATAACAACAATCTTAAAAGCTTGTACTTGTATTTATGCTTCCTTAATAAATTGTCCTCTGTGGAAGAAAACTGAAGGTTTTGATTGGCACTGGATTTTGACCAACTGGAAGAAGGGAGGAGCAAGAGGAGTTCGTGGAGGACGTGGCAACAATTGCTTAAGGTGCTGAAGGAGTCTGCGCAAAGTAGGTGAGGTGACAGCCAGAGTGGTCTGTTACATCAAGCAAATAAATAGACCAAAAAACCAGAAAATAGAATAATGTGGGGCACCTGGGTGGCTCAGTCAGTTGAGCATCTGGCTTTGGCTCAGGTCATGATCTCACGGTTCTTGAGTTCGAGCCCCGCATCGGGCTCTGTGTTGACAGCTGAGAGCCTGGAGCCTGCTTGGGATTCTGTGTCTCCCTCTCTCTCTCTGCCCCTGCCCTACTCCCACTCTGTCTCTCTCTGAAAAAATAAACATTAAAAAAAGTAAAAAAAAAAAAAAAAAAGAAAATAGAATAACGAAACCCAGGTTTTTTATTGCTGGAGGAGTTATTTACAAACACAAAAAGAGAAAATTCGAAAAATCCTGAGGTGTTGGATTGGAATTGAAGGTAAGAATACGGATGTTTTCCTATACGTGAGCAAATATACATACATTTCCCGGCCCATGTCTGCTGAGAAGGCCTAGAAGCAACGACACCCTTGTAGCAATAGGCACACCACACACTCAAATCTTGATTTCTAAATACCATCCTCCGCTAAAAAGGAACAACGCTCCTTGGAGAAATGGTTGATTCCAGCACTGCAGCAGGAAGAGTAAAAAATGAGCCTGGGGCATCTTGTACCAAAAGTCAAGGAAGGGAGCAAGGAAGGGACACATCAAAAGGACTCAAGAGCCAGCTGCACGGGGCTCTCTGGCCATCAAAATAAATAACAGCAACAGGGGCACCTGGGTGGCTCAGTCAGTTAAGTGACTCTTGGTTTGGGCTCAGGTCATCTCACGGTTTGTGAGTTCGGGCCCCAGGTCGGGATCTGTGCTGACATCACGTTGGTATTGTCTCTCTCCCTTTCTCCGCCCCTCCCATGCGCGCTCTCTCCCAAAAATAAGTAAACTTTAAAAAACGACAGCAACAGAACATGACCCACTGAATAAAAGAGAAATCCACAAGTATACACTGATACAAATAAATGGATTAAAAAAACAAACGAAAGGGAAATATCTCCCTTATAGAATGCCAAATAACAAACGTAAAAGGAACGATGGAAATTTTAAAAAGCACTATCTGGACGGCACCTGGCTGGCTCAGTCGGTAGAGCACGTGACTCCTGATCTCGGGGTCGTGAGTTCAAGGCCCACATAGAGCGCAGAACTTACTTTAAAAAAAGGAAAAAGCGCTATCTGGCAACGATCATAGTGATCGAGGCAGAAGTCACTGATGCGGCTAAAGGTTGCCGGGCAAAGGCTGATGAAGAATAATGGTGGCATCTCAGAGTAACTCCCTACGAAATACTAACCAATTTACCAGTGACAAAAAGGAGAAACCTAGCAGCCATCCACATGACTAGGTAATCGAGGTGAGTATCACCCACGATAGGGTGGGTCGCAGCACGGCACCATTCCTGCAGCATTGCTACTAAAAAACATGACCTGAGGGGCGCCTGGGTGGCTCAGTCGGTTAAGCGTCCGACTTCGGCTCAGGTCACGATCTCACAATCTGTGAGTTCGAGCCCTGCGTCAGGCTCTGTGCTGACAGCTCAGAGCCTGGAGCCTGTTTCAGATTCTGTGTCTCCCTCTCTCTCTGACCCTCCCCCGTTCACACTCTGTCTCTCTCTGTCTCAAAAATAAATAAACGTTAAAAAAAAAAAAAATCTAAAAAACATGACCTGAATCTGGTCCCGAGGAAACATCCGCAGACCCCGAGTCGTCGCAGTCATCTCACGTGTAAGAACCACCTGTGGCCTTTAATAAAAAGTGTCAGGGACAGAAAGGACGGAGGGCCCGTCCCAGCAGGGAGGAGGCCGCACATGTGACCGTGGACGGGACCCTGGAGCAGGAAAGAAAAAGAGAGGCGGACACGGTTGGCAAAATCCAAATGGAGGCCGTGGATGGGACCTTAATGCTGTCTTGATACTGATCTCGTCATGTGGACGCCTACGGATGGTGATGCAGGAACGTCTGCTTTCGGGCACACGCACACAAATTGCGGGGGGGGGGGGGACGGGGCACCCCCGGCATACTCGCAAATGGCTCAGAAAAAGCCTAAAAAAATGGGCATGTGCCCGTACAGATACACCCCCCCCCCCAGACTCTCATTTGTGGGTCCCACGCGTGTCACGTTGCCTACGCGGGACGTTTGTTTGCAACTCCAAAAGCAACACTCGCGGGACCGGGGCAGCTGCTCGCAACCGTGTGCAGATGGCGAACAACTCGAGCGGCCCGAGGAACGAACGCACTCCCTGCCAAGGTCACACAGGACGACGCGCGCCTTCTTTCGGGTTTCGCCTCCGATACGGTTAGGTGTCCGTTCCGCAGCCTATTCAGGGTCACGGTCGTCCCACGTTTGTGCTCTCTGGCGGTAATCTTGCCGTCTAAAGCGGCCCCAGGCGGGAGCCCGCGCGCCGTCCAGTTTCCTAAGCACAGGAGGCCGCGACGCACCGCACGGAGATCAGCGGCGAACGGGCCCGGGTTCGGGCACGAGTCACGGCGCGGCGCGGGCCGCGACCTCGACGCGAACGAACCAACGACACGGCAACGCAAGTTGTCTTCAAACAGAAACACACGTAAAACAAGGTTAGGGACCGACGGCTGGCTGTGACCTCAGGCACCGGGGCGGTGAACCCCGCGGCCCGACAGCACCCGCCGAGCCAGTCTGCTGGGACCCCACAGAGCCACGCGCTCCCAGAGAGAAAACCAACCGCGGCTCGTTTGCGGGGGGCGGGGGGGGGAGGGGCTGAGCAAGGGAGGCGACGGAGTGCGGGGCCATGGCGAGGCGGACAAGTAAGAGGACACGGAGAGAGGCCCAGGGAGGTGACCCGGCCGGGGACACGGGGATGCACTAAGGGGACAAGTACCGGCACGTGGAAAGGGGATCCGCTAAGGGGACAAGTCAGGGGACGTGGCGGCGGAACAAAGTGATACAGTGAGAGGAAAGGGGTGAGGAAAAGGCGACACGTTGAGGGGACAAGGAAGGAGACAAGCGCGCGGACGCGGCGGCACCGGCGGGCGTCGTCTCCCCGGGGCCGGGCCCTTCTCTCCCGCTGGGGAAGCCCCCGCCCCGGCTCCGTACCTCGCGGCGGCCCCTCTGCGGCGCGGACTCGGGCCCTCCGTGCGCGGCCCCGCGCGACGCCGGCCTCCACTCAGCCCCGGCGCCGCGGCCTCGGCCGCCCCGACACGGCTTTCCCGCGCCGCGCCGCGCGGCCGGCCCAGTGCGCCTGCGCGCAGCCGGCTCTCGGCGACCGAGCGGGCGGGGGAAGCGGCCGGACTGTTCCAGAAGGGGGAGGAGGAGCGAGGAGTGGGCGGGCCGACGGGGCCCGGGCGGCGGGGGCGGGAGGGGCCGGCCGCTGACGTCATCGGGGCGCGCCGGGCGCTCCCCGGAGCCGCGGCGGCGGATGAATGGCGGGGCCGGGGGCGCTGGCGCCGCGAGACGCCTCGCTCTCCCGCGGGCCGGTCGGCTCCCTGCCGCGCCCCGGAGCCCCTTTTCCTCAGCCTCCCCTTTGGTCTCGTCCCCCGCGGCTGACTGTCGGAAGGGGGGAGCCGGCTTCCCGTCTGCGCCGCCTTCCGGTCGCCTCCGCGGCCGCCCGGGTCCCGATCGAGAGCCAGGTGCGGCGCCGGGCCGGGGGCATCCCCCGGGGAAGGGCTTCCCGGGCCGCCGTGCTGCCGGGAGTGGGCCCGCGCCGGCGCAGGGGCTGCAGCGTTCCCGCCCCGGGGGCGTGGGAAAGGGGACGGGCCCGCGCGGGCCAGGCACCGCGCGGCGGCCCCGCCCCGGCAGGGAGGGGGCCGACGGGGAGGTGCGGAAAAGCCCCTGGGGGACCCGGCTTCTGCGGCGGCCGGGCGGTGCAAGGGGCCTCGGGAGGCGCGGTGCGGACCGAAGTTTCCCCTCCGGGGCGGTAGCTTCGCTTGTCGGCCCGTTTTCCACCGGGGGTGAACGGCTTGTCCTCTTCCCTCATCACCCCCGGGTTGCTGTCGTCGGGGAGCCAGTCCTGAGTCAGCTCTCCGCGGGAGGGAGTTGAGGGGCTCAGCAGGGGCAGAGCTGAGTCTCTCCGGGGTAGCGGCGCGAGCTAATGGGGCTTAGCAACAAGTATACTCAGCGGGTGAAACTGTGCCCCAACTCGTTGCGGGCAGTTGTGGGAATTGAATATGGGAAACGCCTGTCGCTGCGAGTCCAAGTGGTTTAATGCACACCTGAATTCGGGGGGAGCTTTCTCGAGTAGGGATTTGAAGGACCAAGAAGCCATCGCTCTCACGACAGGGGTGATTCTGAATGAGCCAGTGCTTGTACCGAAACGCCTCGTGTCTCCGCAAGAATTTGTGACGCTTTAGTCCCCTGCAGGGGCCGGGGGGGTCACTTGCACACCGAAGGCTTCCTACAGAGCAAGTCTGTTCGTTTTCATCAGCTGGAAGTTAGGAACGCTGGTGACTGAAAATCTGGCCACACTCAACCGACTGAGCCACCCAGGCGCCCCTGGCCGTTTTTCTAATTAGCTCTTCAGTGTTGGGAGGTCGGCCTGAGGTCCAGGTTCTGGTCACCATCGCTAGGTAGCCTCTTCTGAAGGCCAGGAACCAGGGCCAAGGCCAGGTGGATACAGGTGTGCTGCTTAAATATTTGTGGGACTACATGGGATGGGGTTCTTTTGAAAAGACAGCTTCACAGGTTAGGTTCTTCAGAACCGCTGTCATTGTGAAAGTCATGGTCCCCAATTTTTTTCTCACCTGTGGTACTTCAAAGATGTATTCGATAGGTATAAAGAACTGACCGTACGTAAATACCTGTTTAACGTGATCTATAATTTTTTCATCCTAATCTTTAGAACACTTCATTGTTTTTTTGGTGTTTGTTTTTTGTTTGTTTTTAGATTTTCTTCCGTTACAATGCGATGCGTGTAAACAAGATTTCCATAAAGACCATTTTACTTGTGCTGCACATAAATGTCCATATACATTCGAGAAGGTAATTGATCGTATTTTATTTCAAAGATTCTAGCTTTTGTTGTCTAAAGCTATGCTGTCCGAATAGTAGACGTTTGCCACGTAGAACTAATAATCTCATTCGGATGAAGTAAGACTTAAAATCTGGTTTCGCCATCAGACTAGCCATATTCCAGGTGCTCGGCCACCACGTGTGGCCATGGGTGGTGCGGATACGGCATGTTTCCACCATCACAAGAATGTCTGGATGGCACAGCTCTAAAGCAAGAGATTTTATTTTCAGGGGCTCTTGAAGTCAAATTGTTGTATCCAAACCTTGAAAGTTTATTTCGCGTGTGAAAATATTCAGTTCCTTTGATTCATCATGCTAACGAAGAACTTAGTGGTGTCTTTGTGAAGTGCCAGAAATGGTTAATATTTGACAAAGAACCTAATCTGGAAGCCATTAAAAACGCTAGTTTATTTGGGTGACTTCACAGCCGCTGTTCAGTGGCAAATAGTACATTGTAGAAACAGGAAGACGGGGACTCTAAGAAGACCCACGTGCATGAGTCCGAAGGAGTGACACCTTGTTATTGGCTTTGCAGGTGGCTCTTGACCTGTATTCGTTTTGTTTCTGGTGGTTCTGAGGTTTTGTGTTTTTTTTTTAAGTTTATTTATTTTGAGAGAGCATGAGCAGGGGAAGGGCAGAGAGAGAGAGAGAGAAAGAGAGAATCCCAAGCATGCTCTACGTTGTTAGTGCAGAGCCCGGTGCGGAGCTCGAACCCATCAGGTGCCCCCGCTTGAGCCGCTCAGGTGCCCGATTCAGAGGTTATTTTAGTGAACTCTATAGCCCGAATGTTGCTTCCTTGAGGTGGCAGTTAGAAAGGTGAATGACTTATTAGCATTATTACATGCTTTCATTAGTGTTGGCTGGGGTCTGACCTTCCAGCGTTTTCTAGGTCATTGGGGGGCGGGGGAGGGTGACTCCTATTTACCAGGCCCCGATGACTAGGCCAAACTATCCAGTTGATTTGTTGGCTTGACCTCCCCACGTCCCTAGATAGGGAGAGGCTGGCTAGACATCAGTAGTAATGCCTTATTTGGCACAGAGTTGTCAACTGAGAGAGTGTTGCTGGCGACCCTGCGGCTTGACCCAGACGGCAGGCCTCCTCCCTCTGTGATGACACGTTTGGATGTCAGTTGTCACGTCCGTCCGTTTTCTTGCTGAGCTTAGTTTCCTTAGCTCCTGCCCTGGCTCTGAGGTTTTTAACTGCTGGGCGCTTGGTTCTTCCCTATAGAGCCCCTCCCCCGCCGTCTGCTTGGGTGGCTGTTAATGAACCTGAGAGCTCAGCCTAGCTGTGTGCTCTCCAGTCAGCCGCCTGCGTCTCCCTGCGGGTGAAAGCCACAAAAGGATCAGGCGGGCTGCTGGCAGTTGAAGGGAGCCGGAGGGTGTTCGCGGTAGTGTTCTCTCCCGTTCTCTCTGTTCCGGAGGTGTCCGGGCTGGCTCTCCACCTGCCGGGGCGGTGCTGGATGAACGGCCCTGCTGCCCTGAGACCAGATCCGTTTCACCAGCTTTTCTTTGGCTGCCTTTCACCGTCTCAGGGCCGTGTCCACAGCTGGTTAACAGTCTGTTAGGTTTAAATTCTACTGGATTCCGCTTCCTGTCCTGAATCTGTACGGAAGCCTTACTATTCATCCTCAGGGGTAACCACGCCGTCTTGTAATGAACAGTCGGAACATCCGTGCTTGTCCTCTATTTGATTTTCGATGCACTATACCTTTTCCTTTTGTGAGTTTTGTCTGAATCTGGAATATGATTTTATATCATTATTTTGGGGACGTTCGGGTCCCGGTGTGCCCACTTTGTAACAAACCAGTACCGGTAAAAAAGGGAGAGATCCCAGATGTGGTGGTTGGTGAGCACATTGATTGAGAGTGTAGCTGCCATCCTCGGAAGAAAGAGAAGGTGAGGACAATTCTGTCCACTCTGTGAATGGGGATTTTTTTCCGTAGGGGGGAAAGGTCCATTATCTAACTATGATCCGCAGTCCTAATCGTCTGCTTACAGATGAAACCTTAGTGACGTCAGTGCTTCCCCGAGTAGTGGACGGCATGGGCTTTTACAGATACGGGGACGTATTTTCTAAATATGAGAGTCTCTGCTAGGATCTGCTGCTTCTATAGGAATTTCATACTTTTTCTCCCAAAGTGAAGAGCTAATGTGGTTTCTAGAACCGTTTGGTTAAGGTGTGCTTTTATTAGCTGCTCCTAGTGAAACGTAAAAGGATATATACAATTTGACCTTGCAGCGTTCTTCGTGAGAGTTGTACGTTTGTTCACTTGGAGTAAATTATGCGAGCGAAAATAGCAGGCCCCATTCTCCTCACCGGTCTTGGTCGCTTGGGGTCCGTCCTTTCCTCCAGGTGTGTGCGCTGTTGTGTCTTGGGTTTGTCTTATTCCCTCGTAGTCGTGGGTATCGTTAGCTGGTTCGGCACGGTGTAGGCTGAGCATGGGCTACCGGCCCCGTTGCTACGCTGCCACCTGTCTGGCTGCCCGCCCCCGCCCCGCCCCGCCCTGGAGACGAGTGGGGTCCCTGCACAGGCCTTCCGGGGCTCGGCTCTCTGAGGACACAACTGAGCGATTCTGTCTGTATTTCTCTCAAGGCTAGATCCAAGTTTCCCTACTTTCTGTGTCTCGTGTTTTTTTTCTTAGTTTTTCCCTGATGTGTGGGGAGGCGCATGCCCCCGCTGCTCCCCCGGAAGGACTGTGGAAGATAGATAAATGGAGGCCGTGTACCTCGACGGATCTTCATTCTTGGTTTCCTCTGGCTTAGCTGCATGAGGTAGCAGCCAGGCTCCGAATTCTTCATTTGGGTACTTACCCTGTTCATTTCCTCACTTACGCTGTTGCTGTAGACAGTTCTGTGTAGTTGTTCTACTGCGGTCCTTTGTGGGGCCGGTTTTGCTTCTGGCAGTTGGAGGATGTCCCCCTCGTCCCAGAGTTTGGAAGCTTCGCGTCGAGTGTTCCTGGTGTAGATCCCTCTTCATCTGTCACACTAGGCAGGCAGTGGGCCCTTCCAAACCGGAAATGCCAGCGCTTCCGACTGGAGTTTGGATTCTTTGATATTCTCTAGCCTTCTGTTCCTTAGGCGCTGCACTTTCTGGATCGGTCTCCTTTTTTGCCCCCTGAGGTTTTCTTTCCCTGTGAAATCTGCGTCCAGGGTATTTCCTGTGCGTCACAGTAGATGTCCTCCTCCGTGCCCGATCTGCTGGCTGCTCACTCGCACGGTTGGTGCAGTGTGAACTCTGGCCTTGGCTCTGGGGCATCTGCCCGGCCCACTTTCTCGGGAAACCCTGGAGCCCTAGGACTTCGGGGTCTTTCTCTTAGGCTGATCAGGTTCCCTGGAGAAGGTGGGGTTCTGTTCTGTTCCCTGCCTGGGGAGAGCACACTCTGGCTTCCGGAATCATGGAGCCAGGTGGACAGAGCACTCGCCTCTCCCCTTCGTGGAGCACAAGCTCCTTGCTGCCTTCTGCGTGCCCCTCCCATGTTTGTGGGGGTCCTCCTGCCCGTCGCTCCCCAGGCCAGAGCCTCTGTGAGACCCTCTGCGGAGCATCCGTCTTGTGCCAGCGTTGGGTGGAGGTCTGATTCTCGCCTTCTCCCATTGTGGTCCCGCGTCACCCTCACCTGCCGGCACTGCTGACGTCTGAGCCTTTGAGGGTTTTGTTTCATGAAGAGGGGTGCTTCTTGACTTTCCCCACCAGCTCACAATTTGGCTTTCTCACTTTGCCAAGTTCATTGTTGTCGGGTGCTTTTTTCTCTAAAGTCTCGTAACTCTATTTTCTCTCAATCTTGTGGATTTATCCCTTTCCAAAAAATCTGTTTCCTGTCGTTTCAAGGAGACTCAAACTGACCTTGCCTTCAGTAGAAGACACGTGTCTACGTGCCCTTTCCTCTTGGACCGCACTTTCTCAGAGCCTCTCGGGCCTTCCGGGGGCCGGTCTGGGCCAGCTCCGCAGCTCGCCCTTCCCGAAGGCCCTCCCAGGTTACTCGGGTTGTGTTTCTGAGACGCCCTGCTTATGCTCCGTACGCAGTGATTGCAGGAAGTAAGCAGAAAGCCTATTAACCCCTTGCTGCTTTCAGCCTCCAACGCGAGAGAGTAGCCCAGCACACAGAACCCTTTCTTGACCAGCCGACCCCAGTCTCCCCACAACCCCGTTTTGTTCACGCTGCTCTGGCCATATAGTGGTGTGCTTTTCCCTTCAGGCCCTCTGGGAGCTCTACTAACACCTCCCTGCGTCTATACAAGACCACAGCTCCCCTCGCTCTGCTTTCCCCCCGCACTGACAAGGCCCTCCTCTTTCTTGGCTCACCGCAGATTCATGACCCAAGCCCACCCCAGGGCGGGCATGCCCTCCTTTGCTCCCCTGAAGCAGGCCCTCTGCTCCCTGCACTGGCTGCGCATGCTCAGGTAACTTGGGGCGGTCCACAGCTGCCCGTCCTTGCCGGAAGGCTGCCCTTGGGCCACTAAGTGAGCATCTCTTGACTGCCGTCCTTAGCTCACAGCGTCAGCAGTGCCTGGGAGTTTATACCACTCCCTCCCGTTAAAAGAAAACAAAAAAACCCATCAGTAACTGACGGGAATAGGGGCTATAGATCTTCAGCTCCCTGGAATGTCCCCAGAGCCTCCCGAGTCAGCTCCCCTCGGTGGGACTGTGCGCCATGCCACGGGCTTGGCCTCCTTCCCTCCGTCCCCACTCCGAACTCTCCTAGGTCTGAAGGGTTTTTGCTGAGGACACGTCCAGGTGCCTCATGTGAAGACCAACTTAACGCACTGCTTTCTATTACTTGCCAAAACCTTTTAGTTAGTATCTGCGTTTGCCCGACAGTAAGATGTTTGTGTAAAGTCTTGGCATTTTTATTTCTTGTAGCTGAGAACTGATTCTAGTTTAAATGCTGGCAGTCTTATTGGGTGTTTGTTAAATAACTGCTTATGGGAAGCAATTGAAATGCCCAGTTGGTTCCATCGGTGGGACATGTGACTCTTGACAGCAGGGTTATGAGTTCAAGCCCATGTTGGGTGGAAAGATTACTTAAAACAATAAAAAGAAACGTTAAAGCAACCCTTGCTTTCTCAGATTTTTATATGCCGGCGCTCAAAAGAGGGGTGCAAGAAGGAGATGCTGCAGGTGATTTGTGACCAGTGCCACGGCAGTTTCCGTATTCAGCGTAGACACCCTCTGGATCACAGCTGCCCACGCGGGAACCTTGCCGTCAGTGTAGCCGGGTGAGCAGAGCGGCTGAGCTGGGACGTGCTGGCCCACGTACACGGACCCGGAACCCTCACGGTGGGGATAGGGTACCTTTGAGCGTTGCACTGAACTAAGTTGTTGACGTGAAATATTTGTTGTAGAGACTTGGATAAATATAATCTAAATTAAAGTTGGATTCTAGTTGTGTTGTTTTCTTGTGGCCGCCAGAGCAAAGTACCACGGCCTGGGCTGCTTATGCCACCGAAGTTCATCGTCTCCCTGCTCTGGAGGCTGGAGTCCAAGATGGGGGTGTGGCGGGTTCCTCCCCGAGGTTCTGGGGAGATGCCACTCCGGGCCGCTCCCCCCACTCTGGGTGGTTTGCAGGCTGCCTCTCCCCAACGTCTCTGTCTGTCACACGGGTTTTCCTTATGTGTCGCTGTCCAGGCATTGTCTTTTTTTTTTTTCTAAAAATTTTTTTTAATATTTGTTTATTTTTGACAGAGAGAGCGTGAGCGGGGGAGGGGCAGAGAGAGAGGGAGACACAGAATCCGAAGCAGGCTCCAGGATCCGAGCTGTCAGCACAGAGCCCGACGCGGGGCTCGAACTCACAGACCGTGAGATCATGACCTGAGCCAAAGTCGGCCGCTCAACCGACTGAGCCACCCAGGCGCCCCGGGGGGGTCTTCTTTTGATGAGGACACAGTCATATTGGATTAGGACCCCACCCTTTTCCACTCTGAGCGCATCTCCGCTGATTACATCTCCGATGGCCTTACTTCCAAACATCACGTTCTGAGGTCCCGTTTAAGACGCGTCGGCCTATCTTTCTGTGAGGACACGATTCGACCCACTCGCTGGTAGTGTAACCGAGAGCACCTTCCTCAAGTCAGTAGAAACATCTGCCTAAACCTGCTGTGGAAGGAAAGCGGAAGGGTAACCGTCTTTTAGTTTCTGCTTATTTCCCGCGTTGTCTGTGCCCGAGCCGGGTCGACGGGTGAGTGCCCTGGCTCCCTAACCGAGCACGTGGCTCTCCGGGTAAGCCGACGGAGGGGTCGTGACTGCTGGTCCATCCTTTCTGTGTAGGTGTGCAGCTGCCAGAGCCTCTGATTCCGAGCCAGCCAAGCCGTCGGGAGCCCTGAATACGTCGTCTTCCAGTTGGCTAGCTCAGCGACCCAGGTACTGGTCCGAACGGTGTGCACAGATACACTTGCCTTGTCCTGGGCGTGGCGGTTCTTGTCGGGTGAGCACAGAAAAGTCGGTGCAGTACAGGTACTAACTGAGCGGTTCAAATTCTGTCCTCCGAGTTACGTACTCCTGGCACACGGCTTAGACTAGGCAGGGTGATCGAGGGTCTGGATTGGAGCTTTCTTGAGCTCCGGATTATCAGTGCAATTTATTCCAGCACAGAGCGGATCACACGGTTGGCGTTTTGTAGCCGTTTCTGAAATACACATCTCTCATATGATCAACTGCTCCGGGTTAGTCAAGATGGACCTAAAAAAATAAGCTGTTGTTTTGTTCTCTTTCAGATGGAAACTGAAGAGATGATGTGACTCCGTCCACATGGAGACATTAGCTTGTGTTGCGTATTTTAACTTCACAGACCGTGTTTGTGCTGTAGTGCCTTTACGCTTCTCATGGCAAACAGTCTGGAATGTCATTAAAACTTTTCCAGTAGAATGTGCAAATTTTGGCAAAACAAACAGAAGGGTATCGATATTCTGAGCTTGGCTAAACCGCGCCAGCCCCTGCTTCCTCCACCCTGCCCCCAAATGAAGTGACGTGGAGAGCAAAGGGTCTGAGTATTACCCGGCCTGAGTCCCGCAAGAACCTGGCACTGTGGAGGCCTCCGTCCCTTACATACCCGCACAGCTGATGGCACTCTGTCTTTATCAGTGGCTTCCATGGTGACCGCCCCTGGAGCCCAGAAGAAGGGGGAGGCCTCGGGCCTACTTGGCTAAGGGCCCGTGTTCAAAGGCGGCCCCCACTCTGAGAGAGCAGCCTTGTGGCCATATGGCCTATAAATGCTGGGCTCCTACTGATGGCCTCATTCCAGGAGAGAGCCCTGTGCCCGGTGACCCTGGGCGCTGGGAACCAGTGAAGCAAAATGTCCTTGTAGCCGGGTCCCGATCTTAACCCACTGGTCGTCCACCTGCGCACCCCTTTTTCCTGGATTAACAAAATCCAAGCAATTACTCACAGCTTCAACACACGATGGGGGGAAGGGCTCCTGTTCGGTTTCCATTCCGCAAATAGGTGATCAAAACTTCTGCGAGTTGTCTTGGTGGCATTTGTTCCGGACCACTGGTTCTCACTTGGGCGTGCTCAGAGTCGCCTAGAGGGCTTGTTCGAACAGTGCCGGGCCCCACCCCTGCAGTTTCTGGTTCTAGGGGTCTGAGTGGGCCTTGGGATTTGCACTTCCAGCAAGTTCCCAGCTGATGGTGATGCTGTGGGTCTGAGGAGCCCACTCGGATCAATCACTTGTCCTGTACCCCTGCCGTCCGATATGCAGTCGCTGGCCACAGATGGCCTGGAGCACGTGACATGCAGCAAGCCCGGCTGGAGGTTGGATTCTTAGTTTTATTTAACTTAAAGGCTGTTAACTTGATTTACTTTTTAGAAAAATCCTTCAGTATGTTAGGAACTTTGGTATGTGAATCTGGTTTTTCAGTTCTGGATTTTATTTATTTTTCATTTATTTATTTTTTTTGGTTCTGGATTTTAAATACAGGTCAGGCCTTTCTCATGAAAACTTAATGTCCAAATTGAGAATCGAAAACACACTTGAGCTTTGAAGACAAACCATAAAATACATCATTGTTGAAAAAATTATTCACGTGTTGAAATATTTTGGATATGATGGATTAGATAAAGCGATAATGTTATCTATTTTTCTTTTAACTGTGGCTACTAGAAACTTTAGAAACAGGTACGTGGCTTGCCTTACGTTTCTGTTAGACGGTGCTGTTCTTATCCGAACTGAAGGATGAACACCCACATTTAAGCCGGAAGGACGGTCAGCCTAGGAGTCTGCTGGTGCCTCTGTCTTTGGGTTTGACTTGGGATGGGACGGTGGCCCCCCTCAGCACAGCATTTGCCCCTGTGGGTGCCCGAGACCGCGGTCTGTGCCGGACCGTGTGCGTTGACTGTTCTCTCTTGTACACACATACCTGTGATAGAGCTTGAGCCATGAGTTAGGCTCAGCGAGAGGCGATCGACAGCAAAGAAAGCAGTCGCGATTACACAGGAACGAGACTTCATGCCTGCCGCGCCCGCTTCGTCGTGCAGTGTGTCTGTAACAAAAGTTAGGAGTATTCTCTCTCTCAAAATTCTTTTTTTTTTTAAATCGTTTTTGAGAAACAGCGTGAGCAGGGGAGGGGCAGAGAGAGAGGGAGACACAGAATCCGAAGCAGGCTCCAGGCTCTGAGCTGTCAGCACAGAGCCTGATGTGGGGCTCGAACCCACGAACCGTGAGATCATGACCTGAGCCGAAAGCGGATGCTTAACCGACTGAGCCACCCAGGCACCCCTCTCTCTCAAAATTCTTACTGTCCTGCACTCCCCGTTCTTGTGATGGTGTGAGATGATAAAATGCCTTCCTCATTAGATGGAGGAGGGAATGACCTAGGCCTGTGAGGAGCCTAGGTCTATTTTTGGCCTGCGGCTATGTCAGAAGGCCGATCATCAGCTTCTGGACCACTGCTAGGGCGGGAGCTGGAACCAGGGTGGGGGTGGGGTTGGGATGGCTGGGATCTTCCCTCCGGTCCTGTTAGTAGATGTTCAGATAGCTCCAAGGGTGTGAAAGGTTGGGAGGGCAGAGGCGTCCTGGCTCCTTGTCACACTCCTGGGCGCTGACTCCCTGCTCAGTGTCCCTTGCATCAGGCAGCTGTGTTGTCCACAGATACCAAGGTCCCAACCTGCCTCCCGCACCACCTGCCTCCTCCTGGGAGCCCAGCACACGTTCTCCAGCAGCTGCGCAGTCTGGCCGGTACCTGCCAGCTCTGGGCGGACTGCGAGGGGTTTCCTGGTGTTTGTCGCTGCGCCAAAGAGGATGTCCTTTTGGTAGAAGGTGCTAAGTTGTCTAAAATGTCATCCCAGCATCAGGAGTTTTCCATGCCCTCAGTACCTGCCTTTGGTTTAGTTTTTTCCTAACCCGATGAAGACACGGTGTCCCTTTACTCTAAAAGAACGTCCTGAATTAGCAAGGTTGCTCATCTTCTGAGAACCGTCCATGTGAAGAATTTAAGCTAAGGGAGTTCATTCGTGCAGGTGCCACTGAGCCTCTCACGACGGGGGAAGAATTCGAATGTGACTGTGTGCCAAGGGTTGGAGAAGCCACAAGTGTACAGGTTTTTGTGGAAAACACTGAGGTTACTATTAGCGTAGTGAATTTTTTTAGCGCTCAAAGTTTGTGTGCAGTTTTGAGAAAAACGTAACGCTGAGTTTTGTGCTCTGTGTTCATCTGTCGGGGGTAGGACGGGGCTCACTTTCCTTATCTGGAAATGTTGGAGAGACCCCGGTGGGTGTTGATTTGCTGTGTTTTCCTGAGATGCTATAAAGACTCGTGATCACGGTGGATCACGTAGAAGGTGCAGGGAGGAGGAGAGTATCCGGCTGTGCCTTTCACTAAATGTGTGAAGAGGCGGTTTGCAGTTTGCTTTTAAATGCTTTGCCCGAGCAGGTCCTCCTTCCTCCCTCTCATTAGGACATTAGGGGGAGCTCTACCCACACCCACGTTTGTAGCATTATTACCTCCACCCCTGTTCTCAGAATGCATCCCTAGCTAAGATTTTCTTGCAATAAATGCTACAGAAACAGCCTTTTAAAGTGGTTTGTAAAAAACGAAAACAAAACCCTATGCCGACAGGCAGAGCAGTGGGTTCATTTTACATTCTGGAGATATTCCGAACCAGAGTAAAGTGACATGTGTGGATGGCTTTGCTTTGCCTCCGTCCTAGTGCGGTGAGAAGTGTCTCCCTTCCTGCTTTCAGGGAACGTTCCCTGGAGAACGAGAGCAGTCAGAAGGGCTGCTGTTTCCGTAGTGCCAGGTAGAAAGCTCCTGGGATGCCAGAGACAAAGTCAGGTTCTCTCTGTTGAGCCCCCAGGTGTTGGCGCAGACATGGTGCCGAGACGTGAAATCGTGGCTGTCCTCTGGCTGGGCGTTCGTGACGTCCCTCTCCCACCGCAGTCTGGTCCCCGCGCTGCCCACCACAGAGCCCCGGCGGCAGGCCGACTCTTGGGTCTGTGGGGCCACGTCCCCTCCCACCCACCCCCCGCCGTCATACACCCCCATCTAACAGAGGGCAGTGAGCCTTGCACGGTTTGGCCAAAGCAGGGGTCCTCAAACTTGTTCCAGAGCCTGGAACCAGCCGTGGTGTGTGTGTGCGGGGAGCCCGCGGTAAGCTTCGTACGTGGACGGGATGAGCTATCCCGTCCTGGAATCCACCTATGCATCCAAGGGTCAAGGTGGAGTTTGTAGGAGGAACAAGTGGAGAAAACGGGATCCCCGTAATTTTTGCTAAATTAGGAAAAATTGTGTCAATTAGGAAAGCAGTTTTGTTGCATCTGAGGCCAGAGGCTAGTGGGGGGGGGGGGGAGGCGCTCAGGAGTGTTTTGCGGGAGTTGGGCTTGATCCGCGTGGTTCACGTTCCTGCCGAAACGGCTGGTGACGTGGCAGAATCGCCAGGTCTCCTTATGGTTATTTATTTGAACTATAAGCCTGGGGAAGGATCATTTGTGATTTGACTTTTTAAAAAATTTTTTTCTTTAGTGTTTATTTATTTTTGAGACAGAGAGAGTGAGACAGAGCCTGAGTGGGGAGGGCCAGAGAGAGGGAGACACAGAATCAGAAGCAAGCCCCAGGCTCTGAACTGTCAGCATAGAGCCCGACGCGGGGGCTCGAACCACGGACTGTGAGAACGTGACCTGAGCCAAAGTCGGACGCCCAACCGACTGAGCCACCCAGGCGCCCCTGTGATTTGACTTTTTTTAATTGATGAACTTATTTTTTAGGGCAGATTCAAGTTCACCACCAAATTGAGCAGAAAGCACTTGGCATTTCCATGCCATCCCACACGGCCTCCCCCACCATTAACACCCCTCGCTGGTGTGATGTGCTACGGGTGTCCAAAGAGTAGTGAAGCACGTTTAAATACATGTTAGCTTCTAAAAGCATAAACTCCAGGGGCGCCTGGGTGGCTCAGTCGGTTAAGCGTCCGACTCCGGCTCAGGTCACGATCTCGCGGTCCGTGAGTTTGAGCCCCGCGTCAGGCTCTGGGCTGGTGGCTCAGAGCCTGGATCCTGTTTCCGATTCTGTGTCTCCCTCTCTCTGACCCTCCCCCGTTCATGCTCTGTCTCTCTCTGTCTCAAAAATAAATAAACGTTAAAAAAAAAAAATTAAAAGCATAAACTCCTTGGGGCGCCTGGGTGGCTCAGTCGGTTAAGTGGCTGACTTCAGCTCAGGTCATGATCTCACGGTCCGTGAGTTCGAGCCCCGCGTCGGGCTCTGGGCTGACGGCTCAGAGCCTGGAGCCTGCTTCCGATTCTGTGTCTCCCTCTCTCTCTGCCCCTCCCCCATTCATGCTCTGTCTCTCTCTGTCTCAAAAATAAATAAAAAATAAATAAATAAAAATAAAAGCATAAACTCCAGGAGCACCTGGGTGGCTCAGTGGGTTGAGTGTCTGACTGTTGATTTTGACTCAGGTCATCATCTCACAGTTTGTAGGATAGAGCCCAGTGTCGGGCTCTGTGCTGACAGCGTGGAACCTGCTTGGGATTCTCGCCTCCCCGCCCCACAAATAAATAAACTTAAAAAAATATATATATAAATTCCATCAGGGTAAAGAATACCAGAGCTGTTATGTACTAAAACCACCTCTTAGTCAAAGAATGATTTTGCAGTAATAGAAATATAGCACACAGCAAAATTGCTGTGCTCCCTCCCCGGTTTTGAAATTGTTACTTCTATAGCTGCGTTATTACATGGCTTAGTTATGAGACAGGTATCAGGCTCCCGCCTGGCAAATGTAAAAGGAATCTATGAGGCTGTGGGTTGCTGAGGAAACCTTAGGGGAATTTTAAAATTACAAACATCGGGGGTATCTGGCCGGCTCAGTCAGTAGGGTGTGGGACTCTTGATCTTAGAGTGATGAGTTTGAGCCCCAAGTTGGACATAGAGATTACTTTTAAAAATTATGAAGATCTTACCCTCAAAATGGAAAATATAATCATTCGATCCATGTTCTAAAGTGATCTTTCTGGAGGTACCCGGGTGGCTCAGCCGGTTAAGCATCTGAGTCCTGATTTTGGTTCAAGTCATGATCTTGCAGTTGGTGGGATTGAGCCCTGCGTTGGGCTCTGTGCTGACAGCATGGAGCCTGCTTGGGATTCTCTCTCTTCCTCTCTTTCTACCCCCTCCCCCCCTCCCCCACTCATGTGCACTTTCTCTGTCTCACAAAATAGTAAATTAAAAAATTTTTTTAACGTTTATTTATTTTTGAGACAGAGAGAGACAGAGCATGAACGGGGGAGGGTCAGAGAGAGGGAGACACAGAATCAGAAACAGGCTCCAGGCTCTGAGCCGTCAGCACAGAGCCCGACGCGGGGCTCGAACTCACGGACCGCGAGATCATGACCTGAGCCGAAGTCGGCCGCCTAACCGACTGAGCCACCCAGGCGCCCCCAAAATAGTAAATTTTAAATGCCAACTGCTTAATGAGTTTTTTAAAAAATAGTGATCTTTCTGGCCTTTGTGAGGTGGTGAATGCATTAGGAGGGCAGAGCGGGTGCCCAGGTGCCAGGTTGTGGAGCCCTGGGCTAGACGGGGGCGGGGGACGTGGGAAGTGTGTTAACAAGATGTGTAGGTGACGGGCAGAGAGGAGTGGGGACGCTTTTCTCGGTGGCACTTGGGTTGGGGCAGTGGATGCTAAGCACGATGAGGAAGGGGACAGGTTTGGAAGGAAGAATCCCAAGCCTGGCTGTGAGCGTATTCTGTCGAGATACTTACTGACCTGCTGTGTAGAGAAACCGTTTAGGCAGGTGGGTAAGCAAGTCCAGGGGGCGAGGTCGAGACCAGAAACAGGATTTAGAGTCACTGGCATATGTTTGATCGGAAAGCCATGCCAGGGTGACACCGCAGAGTGGGAGAGAGGGGGAGGGAAGGAAGACTGAACACTGAACCCAGACTGAGCTCTAAGGGATAGAGATGTCGATGAGAAAGGAACGTGAGTATCTCAGTTCTCCGCGACAGACTGTTCAGTAAAGTAGGACATGAGAGACAACTTCCTTAAGATCATAAAATGTACGTAGCTCCTCCGATGAAAGAATTTCAAAAGGTAACAGGATATAAAACTGACAAACAGGAATCAGTGACCTTCATTGCCGTCACGATAATCCAAAGATACGACGGAAGAGACAAATCGCGTTTGCAGTGGCAGTAAAGATAAAATACTTAAGAAGAAACTTAAGATCTATGCAAGATCCATAGCGGACCAAACTTGAAAACACTCACAAAAGATACAAAAGCGGACACAACCCAGTAAGACAGCTCTTGTTCTTGGAAAGGAAGGCCACATCCGAAAGAGCTCCATTTTTCCTAGATGAATTTTAAATCTAAGAGGATCCCAATATAAATACCAGCAAGCCGCTTTTCTGGAGCTAGACGAGCTGACGCTCCGGTTCATATGGCAAAGTGCACACGAAAGAAGGACAAAGGAGATGGCGGAAGCCCTTCCCCGACCTCCCGGGCATCGTAAAGCCCCGGTGTGTGGAACAGTGCGTGGAGTAGCGTGCTGCAGGCTCAGCGCCGGATGGATCTGTGCACTGAAGTAGGAAACCGAGTGTGTGTGGAAACGTGCGTGTGATGGAAGGGAAGGTGCGTCTCAAGTCACGAGCCAGGAGGGGCTTTTTGAACAACAGTGTTGATTTAAGAAGATAGCCGTTTAGAGAAAGGTAGCATCGGGTCTGTCCTTACGTCACGCCTACGAGGACTCCTGTCAGAAATGTGAGCGGAAGGAATAGGGGCGCCTGGGCGGCTCAGTCGGCCGAGCGTCCGACTTTGGCTCAGGTCATGATCTCGAGGTTCATGGGTTCGAGCCCTACCTCGGGCTCTGGTGCTGATAGCTCGGAGCCTGGAGCCTGCTGTGTCCCTCTTTCTCTGTGCCCCACTCCTGCTTGTGCTCTGTCTCTGTCTTTCAAAAATGGATAAACGTAGGGGCGCCTGGGTGGCGCAGTCGGTTAAGCGTCCGACTTCAGCCAGGTCACGATCTCGCGGTCCGTGAGTTCGAGCCCCGCGTCAGGCTCTGGGCTGATGGCTCGGAGCCTGGAGCCTGTTTCCGATTCTGTGTCTCCCTCTCTCTCTGCCCCTCCCCCGTTCATGCTCTGTCTCTCTCTGTCCCAAAAATAAATAAAAAACGTTGAAAAAAAATTTTTTAAAAAATGGATAAACGTAAAAAAAAAAAAATTAAAGAAATGTGAATGGAAGGAATGAAGCCAAACAGGTCATGGGACGAAACCTTGGCCAGGCTTCTCCCAAACTGGGAATGGGAAGGGCTTTCTTAAGATGATCCAAAAGTAAGATGGGTGAAGGAAAGGGTTCACAGTGGCGAAGCACGGTTGCGTGGCAGAGAACGCCATACTCAGGACCAAAGCACAGGTGACAATCTAGGACAAAGTATCTGCAACACATGTCCCAGTAAAGATCGATGTCTCTAGTACACAAAACGTACACATTGAGGGGGAAAAGATCGGAGACCGGGTAGGAAGATGGGTGAAGGATGAAGCGACGCCCCAAGAGTGTAGAAGGATGACCCCAGGGTATACGAAGGGATGTTCCGCCTCACTTGAGTTAGGAGAGACGCAAATTAAGATTAGATGAGCGGAAATCCAAGCTTGAAAGCCTACTCTGTTGGCAAGGCTGTAGGCGAGAGAGACGTCCACACGTGGCTGGTGGGAATGCCAGACGTCAACCGTTACTGAGGAAAATCTGGCTGTACCCAGCCAAATTCGTCTATATTTGGCAGTCCCACCCCAGGAGCCTATCCTGAAGGTGTGCCACCCACAATAGTGAAACCAGTGTGCGCGACGGTTGAGCGCAGCTCGGTTTACAGCTGGAGACGGTTCCTGTGGATGGGTACTGACCACGTGAGCCACGGTAAGTCCACCTGCAGGGCCCCGAGAAGCTGTAGGAAAGGAGAGGGTGCCTGTAACTGACGGAAAATTTCCAGGGTTCGTTGTCGGCTGAAAGGAGCATGGTGCGGGAGAACGTGTGCTCTGCTGCCTTCTGTGTAGGGAACAGGGAGTAAGTGTCATAATATCCACGCATCTGCTTGTTTTTGCTAAAAGAAACACAGAAGGATAAACAAGAAACTGATGAAGCTGGCTACCTGGATGGGGTGGGTGACAACGAGGTAGGAGTGTTGGGAGGGGTCCAGTACTTTCTTGTGCCGTCTTAACTTTTAGACTCCTGTTACTGTTCTATGTATTCCGCAAAGTTCAGCCAAGATGGCTGGGCGGGGGCGGCGGCTGGAAATACACAGATGCGAAGGAACACAGCCATCTTCGACGTGAATAATAGCCACGTTTATGGAGGAACATGATGGTGGTAAGAAACACGAAACTCACCATTTTAAAACCATCTCCAAGTGAATAATTGAGCACCATTTAATACACTCCTAGTGTGCAGTCATCACCACCATCTAGTTCCAGAACATTCTCGTCCCGAAAGGAAACCTCGTGCCCACGAAGCACTCCCCATTCTCTCCACACCACCAGCCCCTGGTGACCACTAACCTATGGTCCCTGGACTTGCCTGTTCTGGACGTTTCGTATGAATAGAATCATCCAGTGTGTGGTTACAAAGAGCCTGTGCCTCCCCTCCCGTGTGCCCTCTTGCTCACTCGCCCCAGGGAAGCCAGCTGCTTGGTGAGCTGCCCTGTGCAGGAACCCATGTGACAAGGAGGTCAGGGAGGCCTTTTGCCGATGGCCAGCGAGAACCGAGGTCCCTCAGCCCAATCACCTGTGAGGAGTGAGTCCTTCCAGTAGCCACGTGTGGCTTGGAAATGGACTGTCCCCCAGACAAACCTGACAAAACCACAGCGCTGGCGGACGCTTCGTGGCTTTGTGAGGGACCTTCTCTCAGACAGGGCTCAGCCGCTCCGGCATTTCTGACCCCTCAGAGACTGTGAGTGAATCTGCTAAATTTACGGGCTTAAACTAGTAAGTTCTGTGTTAATTTGTAATGCAGACGTCGAAAACAAACACAATTTTCTGCCACAGAGAAGCGGAAAGTAGCCTTTTTGGATGTGTGAGGCAGCACGGACCAGAGTTTAACATGAGCACCACTCATTTATTGGGAAACTTGGAATCTGTTGGTTTTGAGCGGGGCGCGGAGCACTGGAAAATTCTGCAGACATCCAGTCCGTAGCCTCCGCTGTCCTGCGCTGAGGCCAAATAACTCGGAAGGTCCGCTGCAGCTGGAGCTACGCATCGTGTTTCTGAGGCCGTGTGGTCTCTGGCACCAAGCTGTGCCCTCCGCTGCGGAGAATCACACGGCATGCTGAGAAGCTCCTGATGTGCTCCCCGGCCTTAGACGTCATGTCAGCCTGTGACTGGAGCTGTCGATCAGGAACTGGACATTTTCAGACCCTTGAAGTTATAATGCTGGCTGAGAGTGTCCGCGATTCATTGTACAGTGAAAATGGTACCTCCCTTTTCTTGGTTTTCTATCATGTGTTGTCTTCTGTAAACAGCTGTTTTCTACTGAGTGCTGGACATAATATATGGACAATTGTAGTTTGGGGCACAGGATACTAGACTTTTCTCCTAGAACAGTTTTACCCTTTCTTCTTTGAGCAGGCTAGCGGCAGCAACGATAAACCCTGGATCACTTGCAGTTTCAGAAACTGAGATAATCTAATATGGATTTTATGAAGTCCCTGCAAGGCTGGTCTATTCTGTTCATATTCACTCCCCTGGTGTAGCCTTTCAGGGTCTCAGCTCAAAGATGGGACATTACAAGAACCCTCTCCCTTAGCGGCCCTAGCCCACCAAGCTATCAAAATCTCTGTTCAGGTTCTCCGCCTCTTCCAGAATGGACTGAGCTCTGAGTGGAAAGTGTTGCTGAACATCAAGTTTAGTGCTCTGGGTTTCCTTTGTATCCCCTGTTAGGGTATTTCACTATCCAATTAGCACACTGATGGCATAGAAACCAGTTATTTTTAAATGATTATATTTTGGCCAGCTATTTATGCTGTTCTCAATGGGAGGCTGATCTGAACGACCTATTCCTACAATATAAGAGCTCTGAAAAAAAGGGCAAAACTAAATACATTACACATTTATTTATATATTTTTACATTACATTATATACTATTTAAGCTTGTACGTGGATAAAAACTTTTCTGTATGTTGTCGGAAGGCCGGTCGGGTCAGTTTGAGAGCAGGACGGTTTCTCCCAAAGTCAGCAAGGCTGGACGTCCCCGCACCTGCGTGCTCAAAGGCGGCGTGTGACCGGAGCAGCACCTGCGCGCGTCCCGAGGTCGGCGAGGCTGCACGTGCCCGCACCTGCGCACGCGGGAGAGCGGCGTGTGACTCGAGCCGCGCTTTCCAGGTGCTGGCAGCAGGGGAGGGGCCGCAGAGCTGCACCTGCTCCCTCTGCGGCCCCGCGCTGCCTGCCCGGCGTGGCGCTCTGGTTCCCGGACCCCCAGATGCTCTGAGGCAGCCACAGTCCCCTCACTCGGGCACCTATCACCCAGGTGGGGTCGTCCGGGCAGGGGGCGCACGCCTTCACCGCGGGCCGGCCGCGAACCCTAGGCCGACGACCACATTGCCGGGGCTCCTCCTGTGCGGCGTCTGAAACCGGTGCACGGTTCTAACGTTACAGTGTCTTCAGTTCATACAAATGTGTATGTTTAATACAACTCCCAAGCGCCCAGACACACAAGTCGGGGTCCCGGCCCGGGGTCGCCTCGCCCCCGCGGCCGGAAACCGGGTGAGGCTCCCCAGTCTTGGCAGCCGGCAAGCGGGGGGGGGGGGGGGGGTTGCTAGGCAACCTGCGGCTCCCAGCAAGCGGCGGCGCCTAGAGATGACGATGCCAGTCCGCGCCTGCGCCTGAACCCGCCTACTCGCGGCTCCCGCGTGCCGTTGGCCGGCGGGCAGATGGGGGCGGGCCTCGGCCAATGGGCGACGCCGCTCCGGGAGGCGGGACCGTGTTACCTTGGCGGCGCGCCTGCCGGAAGCCCGCGTCGGCGGCCACGCGCAGGTAGGCGAGGACTGCAGGGTCGGGGGTCGCGGGGCGGCTCCCACGTGGGTGTGCGGGCCCGGATGGCGTCGGAGGGCACCCGCAGAGGCCCGCAGGGTGCGCGCGGGGTCGGAGCCGCCGGCTGCCCCAGGCCGTGCCCCTCGAGCCGGGCATCCCGTTCGCCACAAAGCGCTCGTTGACTGAAGCGTTCGGTGGGCTCCCGCGTGTCCGCACTGTCCCGGGCCCCAGGCGGCCGCCGGGCTCAGGGCGGAAACGACGCCGACCCGGGGCGCTTGCGTTCTGAGGACACAGAATTAATAAGGTGTGGGAGCCTGCAGGAAAATAAGGCGGAGCAGGGCACCGCGAGCGAGTCGCGTCGGTGCCGGCAGACGCCCCAGGTCGAGGGATCCCGGGCGCAGCAGCAGCCGCTGCAGCAGGAGTACGAGCCGGAGAGCGGGGAAGGAGGCGCGCGGGGCAGCCACCTGCGCCCGCAAGGCCTGGACGAGGACGCGGACTCCTCTCCGAGCGAAATGGGAAGGTGTCCCGCAGAGCCTGACCTGGACGTTCTACGAGTCATTGTGCATGCTGTGTTGGAAAGGGGCTGGAGGGACAAGGGCGGGGACCGTGAGTCATGCAGACGGGAGGGTAGTGACGGCACAGAGAGTGAAAGGTAGTCACTGTCTTCGGGATGTGTTTTGGAGGCAAGGCTGACAGGGTTAATGGCTGTGTCAGATGCAGCAGATGTGGGGCATCACAGTCTTCAGCCCGAGCAGAAGTCAGGCTTTCCTGATGGCCGTTCATGGAGAGGGCAGATGCCCCAGGAAGATCGGAAGTGTGGCTTTTGACGCCTTGCGCCTGAGATGATGTGTGTGGGTGTTGGTGATAGCTGAGTGCAATTCAGGGAGAAATTCCAGGTGGCTGGTAGATGGGAGGTGTTTAAAGCCGCGCAACTAGATGAGATCACTGAGGGAAGGAGTGCAGGCAGAGAGGAAAGTGGGCAGGAGGCACGGAGCTCTTCAGTGCCCAGGCTCAGGAGGTGAAGAGGGAGGAAGAAAAGCAGGAGGGTGTGGTGTCTTTTTCAGAAGCCGAGAGAAGGAAGCATCACCTGCCAAATGCTGCTGTTGGGTGGAATGAGGAGGGTACTGAGACTCGCCGTGAGATTACACGTCTGTGGCGAGCAAAGCGGCAAGGGTGGATTTTGATCAGTAGTAACTGTTGCGCTGGGACAAGATCGCGTGAACCGAATTCTCCTTATGTCTGTCCAGGGGCGAGTGGGTGTTTTAAAGGGAGATTGAGGGAATGGGGAGGGGAAAGGGGAGGCACTCAGTCGCCTTAGGAAGTGAAACATTACAAAAACCAGGAAGGGGGGGTTGGTCCATGTGAAACCCCCCCGGGGTTGCTGGTTAGCGCTTATCAAAGGTAGGCTGCTACCCTTCCATAGGGCTGTCGGGTGGGGTCTCCCCGTGTTGACTGCATTCTTTTGGCAGCCTTGAGTTTTCTCAGGCAGGCTCTCTTTAGGGGCGCCAGGGTCATTTCAGGGATAGGGCCTTGAGCTGTTAGACACTGCATTAGTGGGCCAGGTGTGAGGCCCTTTGGGAGAGAGGAGCCTGGGTGGAGTTTGGTCACACAGCGCGTCTTTGTCCCTATGGAGTCGTTGTGATCTTGAGAAGAGCAGTTCTGGTGGAGGGGTTGGAGAGAGGATGGGAGGGAAGGAGTTCCAGGCCGTGCAGGCGGCTCTACAGGGTTTTACTGCAGAAGGAGGCAGAAATAGGGAGAAGAGCATGTGGGATCGAGAGAGTTTTTATTATTGCCTCGTGGGAAGTTTTAGTTGAGTGAGTAGATGGGAAGCCGGAACCGAGAAGGAGGGGCGTTGCTCAGAGTGATGTCCCTGCGCAGGTGGGGCTGGAACCCAGCTCACCAGTGGAGGGTTTGGCCTTGGTCAGAACTTGGCCCGTTTCCATCAGAACAGGAGAGGAGGGCAGGTGGGTAGATGTAGGGAGCTTGCAGTTCCCTTCCCCTTGTTTTGTGATCAGGAATTAAGGTTCTCAGCCAGAAGGGAGGAGACAGTGGAGGTCTGAGAGAGGAGAGGGTCGGCCAGGCAGGTGGCAGAGGTGGGGAATGTGGTGGATCCCCTGGTGAGGCTGAAGGGTGAGTGGGCCCCGGGGTGCTGAGGGGGTTGAGCTGGAAAGATGGGAGGTGGGCTCGGTTGAGTGAGTAGTGACAGCACTTCGAGATTGGCCATTGGAGGGACAGGGAGGGGTGGGTTAGGTACCAAGAGAGCAGAACGTGGAGGCCGTTCGTCTAAGTGGGCAAGTCGGAACTCGGACTAGGCTTGGATCCAAAAGGACAGGAATGAGGTCCCAGGCCGGCCCAGGTGCTAGGATCCCGCTCCTGGACTCCTCGGACTGATTTCCTCGAGGGCTGTGGATTGTGAGGGCGCAGACCCTCCTCAGGGGGGCTTGGCCCTGTGAGTTGGAAGGTGTCCTTCCCTGTGGCCCCCAGGACATATCAGAGGTAACACGCGCTGGGTGAGAGGGGCCATTGGCTGCGGGTGGGATTTTCAGATTTTAAAAGAATTTTTTCCTGTAGGGTCAGTTATTTTTTTTAAGATCCTGTGGGGTTTCTTTTCAGCCCTGGGGACCCGGCAGCCTCAGCCGGTTGGCGCTGAAGCGTCCTGACCTGTGAGTGTCACCCCACCCAGACGGTTAGCCGCCCTGTGTGTGTCTGACCTGGGCCGTCAGCTTTCTGCTGGCGGAAGCATTTGCTCCACTGAACTGGAGCTGGTTATCTTAAAGCTTTTGTAGTAGAAATGACAAGAGTAGAAGGGGGAAAGCCATGCTTGTAATTCTCACTTCCTAAAATGTTAATATACTGATGTGTTTCCTTCTAGTTTTTCTCTTTGTGTGTGTGTGTGTGTGTGTGTGTGTGTGTACGATTTTCCTCACAAAACGAGGGTCACGGGGTACACACGTAGCTTTGTGCCCCATCTTTGCCCTTGGCGTTGCGCCATGAGCTCTTACTCCTGTGGCCGGGTGTTCTGCGCCGTCCTGCATAGGCCTGCCCCTTTGCACACGGGCATCGGTCGCTTTCCCAGTCCGCAGTCCGCTGTTGTGGGACGGTCACGGTGTTTTCCGCTCCTCGATGTCAGAGGCGTTAGCGGGCTTTATACGGTGCCGTTGTCCCCCTTGTGTATGAATCTCAGCCCGTGATTATTTTATCAGGAGAGGTTCCTGGAACTGGAAAGCACTTGATGAATTTTATAAAATTACCTTAAAGAAAGACTGCACCAATTTCTTGTCCTGTCGGCAGCCATGATCCCGGACAGCCTTTTCACCATCCTGTGGCTAACGCTGAATAATAGAATTTTTAAAAATGGCGTTTTTAACCTATCAAATTAGCTGGGTGATGTGTGCGTGCAGCTAAAAACCTCCAGCCGTAGCGGCCGAGGGACAGAAAGGATGCCATCAGCCTTCCCCCCTCCCCCGCCAGGCCCCATCCCTGGAGGCCGGCGGTGTCCTCCCTCAGCTCTTTGTGCCGGGATCGCTTGCACCCTTCCCCGTAGCGCGAGCTCAGTGCATGACTCGGGTGTGCCGACCGTAGGAGCCATCGGTTGGTGTGCCCCTCTGACAGGGATGCCCCGGTTTCCTCACCCGCGTGCTGCCCTCAACGGCCACACGACGGAACCGAGTTCGTGCGTGTCCTGCACTTAGAACAGGACCTGGTGCCTGGTCAGCTCTCAGTAAAGGGCAGTTTTCGGAATTGACTTTCCTAACTCCCTCCCCCCCCCCCCCCCCCAACACACACACAACGTGGCCTCCCTCTAGCCACCAAGTACAGGGCCACCTACCGAAGCTGGCAGAGCCTGGGGAGCCTGCTGTTTTGCAGAAAGGCCTGGGAGGAAAAAGAAACCTAAAGGAGGGGTCTTGACCCCCCTGAGGCCCCACCTTCCCCCGGGGCTGCTTTCCTCAACACCGCGCTCTCCCTTTGCTGGCTCGTCCGCTGTTCTGGCTGCACACCAGGAAGCTGATGCACACTCGTGGGCCCTGGGTGTGCCAGATGCCGTAGACACGCGCACGCCGTCCTCACAACCCTGTGAAATAGGGTTACCGCTAAGGGAAAAAAAGGAAGGAAAACCAATACAGGGGCATTGTGTTGTTAAATTTATTACAAATAATTGAGAGAGGTGTGAGGTTTTTTGTTTTGTGTTTTTTTTTTTTTTTAATCTTCCCATGTTTTAATGAATTCACAGCGTTGTGTGACCATCACCGCAACCTCGTGTCAGAACATTTTCCTTCTCCCAGGAGAGACCCCGGACCTATGAGCCCCTCCTGCCCCTTCCTCCACCAGCCCTGAGCACCCACGGAGCTGTGTTCCCGCTCTGTGCGGACTTGTCCTGGACACCGCGTGTAGGCGAGCTTGTACCGTGTGCGGTAACCCGCGCCTGGCCCCTGTCCCGCGGCAGGACGGTGCTGAGTCGCCCGGTCAGTGCCGTCCATCACGAGGGCGCCCCCACGTCTTGTTCCCTGTTCAGCAGTTGCTGGATGTGTAGGTTTTTTCACCTTTTGGATACTATGACGAATGCTGCTGTGAACGTCAGTGTTGGAATTTTTACGTGGACGTGTTCATTTTCTTTGGTAGGTATCTGCATGTGGAGCTGTTGGGACCCGTGGTAACGTGTTGAACTTTTTTTTTTTAAAGTAATCTCTACACCCAACGTCGGGCTTGAATTTCTAACCCTGAGGTCAACAGTCACATGCTCTACTGACTGCCAGCCAGGTGCCCCGACATATTTAACTTTTTGGGGAACTGCCAGGCTGTTGTACAGAGTGGCTGCACCATTTTATATCCCACCAGCGGTGCATAAGGGTTCCAAGTTTTCAGGCATCACCGGCATTTGTTACCGGAGCCAACCTAGGAATGTGAAGTGGGGTCATTTGATTTACATTTCCCTAACAATGAATGGTGCTGAGCATCTTTTCCTGTCCTCATTGGCCACTTGTGTGTTGTTTGGGGGGTAATCCGAATTCAAATCCTTTGTCCGTTTTTTCACCGACTTTGTCTTTTTTATTGGGTTGTAAGAATTCTTCACACGTGGTGGATACAAGGCTCTTGTCAGTTACGTGACCCGCAAGTATTTTTCCATTTCTTGATGTTGTCTTTGTACTTCTCTGTTGGAATTATTTGCGGTACAAAAATTTTTAATTTTGAGAGGTCCACCGTTCATTTTTTTTCTTTCGCTGTGTGGTTTTTTTTTGTTTTTTGTTTTGGTGTCCTGTGTAAGAAACTTGCCTAATCCAGGGTCATAAAGATGTACCCCTGTGTTTTAGCTCTTACACTTAAGTTTGTCATCCATTTTGAGTTAATTTTTGTGTTTGGTGTGAGGTAGGGCTCTCAGTTCATTGTTTTGCATGTGGAAGTTCAGGTGTCCCGGCACCTTTTGTTGAAAAGACTGTTCTTTTCCGTTAAATGGTTTAGGCGCCCTTGTTGAAAATCACTGACCGTAAATGTAAGGAAATGTCTTCTATACCAAGCATCCGTTGTCTCAAAGTCATGAGACATACCATCTCTCAGAACTATTAAAAGAAACCTTTTTATAATACAGAAAAGTCTTTCTCCCTTTTTAGCAAATAGACTTAGTGATTACACTTCTTAATGATAACTTACAGAAGGAATAAAGATTTAACTTAACTTTTGTGGTGACTGGTATGTAAATATTTGCTAAACTTTTCTTATTTCCCCAACAAGGTAATTGGCTGATGGAGTCCTTTGTCTTTTCAAAGCCCCTGTGTCAACAGTCTCTTGTTCTTTCACGATTTCTTATTATACTGCTAATTGAAATTTGTAGCCTCTGGCTTTGAATACTTTTTTTTAGATAAGGCTTAATTAAAGACTGTGGAGCTTGGAATTTTTCTGATTCCACAACAGTGATACTCTTTCAATATGCTATCGTTGATCATAGCCCCAACTGGGGCAGAAGGAGCCCTCCATGCT
The DNA here is from genome assembly GCF_018350195.1 of Panthera tigris. Lineage (NCBI taxonomy): Eukaryota > Metazoa > Chordata > Mammalia > Carnivora > Felidae > Panthera > Panthera tigris. The sequence goes on along the minus strand of NC_056675.1, from coordinate 1,017,864 downwards.
GGCTCTGTGTCCTCCGGAACGTGGCCCTATGTTCCTTGACTATCTCCTGCGTTTCAGCACAGCTTGATATCCCAGGTTCTCCTTGCACTTTCCTTGCTCTGCAAAGGTTCCCAGACCAGGAGTCTAAGGAGCTCCACTCCCCGCTTCCTTTTTCATAGAGGATGGTGTTGAGAACCCAAATCTGGGCTCTCCGCGTACTCTGTTTCTAGGCCTTTTCCACTGTGATCACCCTTTATGGTCACCTTTCCCGTAATGCTTTCCCTCTCTTTTGGTTGCAGGTTACAGTTAGTGATGTCTCACGTGTCCTGCGTTTGTGTCCCCCATAAGTTTGTCACCTGTGTGTGAATAAGTCTCTTGGACTGCGAGGTCTAGCCTGGAGCAGCTCCTAGCACATGGTCGGCACTCTGCAGGTGGTGACAGAGTGACTGGCAAGTGCTGATGTACGTGGGTGGATTGCTTGGTGGCGGGGTGTGCGTGTTTCATTCCACCAGCTGCCCCCTTGACGGAATTTTCCCCTTTTGTCCCCGTGAGAGCGGTTTTGCTTTGGGGGAAATTTACATCTCACTAGCGTGTTCCTGGGAAGCCCACGTTCTCAGAACACATCCAGCCTTTGCTCGCCTTCAGGGGGCCATCGCCCTCCATCTGCCCTCCCTGCCCGCAGGCCCTTTAGGGGGTCCGGAGGCCCGGCCTTTGCACCTTTGCACCTGCCGGACCTTCTTCATCGCACGCACCACTCCCCTCCCCCGCCTCCCCCTCCCCAGCCCTGCCCTTCACCGGCTTTCTCCCAGAGGCCTCCTGCCCGTGCGTCACCTGCGCTCGCTTCTGTTCTGCCTTCTCGGTAGCGTTCATCCCCACGTAAAAGTATTTTCTCACCTGCACGATAGATCTCTCTTGCCCACCACAAGGGAAGCTTCACGAGGTCAAGGCTCTTGGCGTGCCATGCGGTTCGCTCTGTGTTTGGCACCCCGCACAGTGGCTGGCACAGAGTTGGCGCTCACAAAGTATGTGTTGAACTTCTGTTGCTAGAGCTGGTGCTCAGAGAACGACATTGGGTTTCTGTCCCTTTTCCCGTATACACAGCCTTGAACCGCAGGTCTGAAGGTAAATTTTTAAAAAGACGGAGACATAAGTATACAATATGTACGTGTATAATTTACATGTGCCTGTAAGATCTGGAACATGGAGAATGTTAACTGGGAGTTAGCTGAGCATGAAAACACGAAATACATTTTCATAGTTTGTTAGAACGAAAGCTGATATTAGTAGACCTTGTAAATACAGTTTGAAAGAACTGGCGTTAAAAAGCACTCCGAGGTCTCCCCTCCCACATACCCCCTCGCAGGAGCCCCTTCGGAGGTCCCAGCAGCCACCGGCGGTGCCCCTCAGGGGAGGGCTCTCCACTGTGACCTGTCGGCCTTCAACCACTTCTGTTCCCTGGGGCACGATCCCACGAAGGACGTGGGTTTTAGGGTTCCCGGGCTTTTCCTGGAGCTCTGCACACCACTGTGCTGGAGAAAGCACACCTGTCAGACGCCTCTCACACCGTGTCGTGCCTTATATGCGGCCCGGGTGGTGCTGCTTCCACAAGTCGAGGGGCCCGGCCCGGGCCCATCACCGTGACCGAATGCCCTAGCCACGGCGGCGACGGTCGCCTGCAACATCCCCAGATCACGGGCGGTTTGCCTAGGGGATTTGACCTTTCCCCTAACTCGTGTAGATTTTCCATATTTTCTTTCTTTCTTTTAAATTCTGCTTATTTTGAGAGAGAGCAGAGGAGAGGGGCAGGGTTAGAGGGAGACAGAGAATCCCCAGCAGCCTCCGCACTGTCAGCCCAGAGCCTGAGTGGGGCTTGAACTCCCGAACCGCCAGATCATGACCTGAGCCAGATGCTCAACCCACTGAGCCCCCCCGGGCGCCCCTGCCTTTGTTTGGACTTTTATAGCGGGAGAGCGCTCTTCCCCTCGGTCACAAATGTGATGTGGCCCAGGACCTCTCGTCACGCACTTAGCAGTTTACCTTCTCTGCTGCAGGATGGCAAAACGGAAGAGAAAAATTACCGAAATGACAGAGAAAAAGAACAAAAAACTGAAGAAGGCGTCAGCGAAGGAGATGCCACCCGCGGCCACACCGGGCACCGGGGAAGCGCACGCCGAGGTGGGCGCACGCGGGGTCCCAGTCCAGAGGGAGGGCGCAGCGAGGGCGGGATGGGTTACAAGCCTTCGCGCTGCGGGGCTTCTGGGAGCGGCTGTAAGACAAGTAAGAGGGTGGGTGAACTTCGGGTTCGACCGCCGCGACCGCCTTTCCTCGGGCACAGCGTCCACCGACCGCCGTTGGGGTGCCGTGCTGTCGGGGGCACTTGTGTCTGAGACGGGAGGCGGCGGGACAGCACGGGCTGCGCTCTCGGGAATGGGTGGCGTGCCGTGCACGCAGTGACGCGTGCAGCGTGGCCGGGAGTCTGTCCTGAGGAATTCAGATCTTGGGGCGTCTGGGGGGCTCAGTCACTTGAGTGTCTGACTTTGGCTCCGGTCACGATCTCACAGTTTGGGAGTTCAAGCTCCACGTCAGGCTCGGCTGACAGTGCAAAGCCTGCTTGGGATTTTCTCTGTCCCTCTGTCTCTGCTCCACCGCGCCCACAGCTCCCCCCCCCCCCCCACCTTGCACACGCATGCTCGCTCACCCTCTCTCTCAAAAATAAGTAAAAATAAACTTTAAAAGAGAGTTCAGATCACAACATACAAATGCTCGTATTGAATGGGACAGAAGTCTGTTATAAAAATACGTGCACTTAAATTTGGTTCCTGGTCTGAGCGTTAACGTTTTTCTTGATTGAGCTGTCTTTACAATTCCTAGGATGCGGTTGATGGAAACAGTGTAGGGTGTCACAAATTCTCCCAGATTGCACATGAAGTAGAACGTGATTAGGCGCGTATCCCGTGGTGACGCGTGCATCTGTGGGCGGGCGCTGCTGTCTTCGGAGGGGACGGGATTTCCTGTGGGTCCACGCCTGCCTGGAAGCACCGAGAAGCTCGTTCACACCGGTGAACGTGGGTGGAAGCGTCGTCTGGGCAGTGTCGCTTAATTCCTTAGAGTCGGAGACTGTTCCTGTGATTTGGGGGCACGTTTGGTCCCAATCTGTTGTTAGACATCGGCCATTAGATGACAACTTGACTAGGTCCTTCTTCAGTCCTTGTGGAGGAAGAACTGGAAACCGTCTGACTCGGTCGGGGATGCGTCTCTGGCCAGTTGCTGTTGTTTGTGGCACCCGTGATTCAGACCGTGCCTCCACTTACGAGAGCCCTGTGGGCTCTTCTGCCCTCAGAAGCGTCCCCGGCAGGTTTCAGGGTGACAGTTGGCTTTTCTCTCATAAGATGGGGAAAGGGCCGTGGTGCAGGGGGAGGAAGAGAGGAGGGCCCTCATGACAACGCCAACTCCTGACCGCAGGCCATTCTGGCCTTTCCTCTGAGCAGTTTCGGCGCGAGTACACATGGAGCACACGTGGCGTCAGGGCCCTGGGAGCGCGCCCCTGAGACCACCCGTGCTGTAGACGCCTGGGCGAGTCTGTGTCCCTCAGGGGGTGTGCACCCAGTTCGGTGACTCACTGGTCCGGGTCACTTGAGGCCTCCATCCACCGAGGCATCTCTGTGCTTTTGCCAGCTGGCTCCCAGGCCCCCGCCTCGTCCCTGGCGATTTATTTTTGATAGAGATAGAGCACAGGTAGGGGAGGGGCAGAGAGAGAAGGAGACACAGAATCCGAAGCAGGCTCCAGGCTCCCAGCTGTCGGGACAGAGCCCGACGCGGGGCTCGAACTCACAGACCGCGAGATCATGACCTGAGCCACCCAGGTGCCCCTCCTCCGTTTTTTTTAAACTCCATCCTATCACCTTGGTGATTTTAAGTTTTGTTTAAAACTCGCAGCTTTCCTTTCGGAGTGGCCTGCTTGCCGGCTGCTAGCCCGGGGCAGGCCCCGCAGAACAGGGCGGGTTGACAGTAGCCGTGTGCACAGGTTGGGATTTCTGCCTCACCTCAGGGGGACCTTCTTTCTGCTGAGTTCAGGTCATTTTTAAAAAAGTGTGTGATTGTTTTTTGTTATGAAAGCACACGTCGGGTAAAGTAGATTTGGAAGACGGAAGAGAAGCTCCTGGTTTCTCTTTCGAGGCCGACAGTTTTGTCGGGGTCTGTGGTGTAGTGGACAGAGTTGCTGCTGGAGTCCCGTGCACTTGCGCTTGGTTTTCGGTCCCCGGGGTGTTGACCTGGTGGCAGGCTGGCCCGGCTGAGGAGCAGGAAGCGGTGCGTGGGAACGCGGGCCCGGCCACCAGGGGTCGCCGCCCCTCCGCCTGCAGGCGGCCCGCGGTCCTCTCCCGGGAGGAGCTCCAGCCCAGCGCGGTTACGGGGCGGGAGCACTCTAGGGGGAGGTCTCTGAGGTGCGGCGGCGCTTGTGGGCTTGTGTCCCAAAGACCCCTTCGCACATTGCCGGGGCCGGTCTCCCAGGGAGGGGCTCATCCAGGCGGACACACCTTGGGCTGCGCTAATGAGAGGATTTCTTCACTCTGCTTTTCATGGGAAATTATGGAAAAGCCACGTCAGGCTCGTTTTTAAGGAAAGCACATGGAACACTGCACCTAATTTTGAGGCGGGCGGGTGGACCAGGCCTGGAGAGCACATCCCATTCCCCTGGGAGCTCGTGGAAAAGTACTGTGTTGTCCTCCCCCGCCCCCCCCCTCCCCGCCCTGCCCTGGCTGCAGGATCAAGCCCCAGAATCCATCCGCATGAGGAACAGAGAAGCCTCTGTCCCCACTTGGACCAGTGTGCCGTCCTCCCGGGACCGGCCGTCTGGATAGGCCCGTGGGAGCCCGTGTGGCCACTTCCCACAGCACAAGCGCCCTGAGCCAGTGCCAGGAGGGCCAAAGTTTCCCCAGGGCTGGCCCTCCGTGGCCCCGGGGCAGCTTCCTCAGAGCCGCGCTTCCTGCTGGGAGGGGAGCCTTGGCACACCCAGCGGACTCATCTCTGGCCCTCTTTTGTGCGCTCCGGAACGTAGGAAGCCCTTTGTGCGGCCCCGGGCGCTCAGAACCTCCCTTCTTTGCGCATCTCACCAGCCCGTTAACCTGCCGAGGCCCTCGCCGCCCGAGGCCGGGAGAGGGTGTCTGTGACGCCCCCGGCACGGGCCGAGCCCTGCTAGTGCCTCCCTCAGCGCCCTGGATATGGTTCTGGCCGGCCGGCCGGCCGCAGGCCTCACTGGAGACCTGCCGCCCACACCACGCCCTCTCCTGCCGTCCTGCTGCGTGAGGGACGCGGGAAGTCGGGGTCCATGGGCCCGTCCTCTGCACCAGGGAGTCTCTGCCCGCTTCACGGCTTCTTGAAACCCTCCCGCGAGCCTGGGCGTCGGGCCGTACAGGCCCACCTTCAAGCTGCTGGGCCCCTTCCTTTGAGAGGGTGGCAAGGGTTAAATCTTAGACAGCAGGCGTGTCCCGAGAGGTTGCCGGCCCGTCATCAGTCATCAGTTGGGAGTGGAAGGGGCAGAAGCCCAGGGGTTGCTCCCGAGGGTCTCCCCTCCACCGCCGAGGAGATAGTCCACCGTTCGGTTTTGTCCCAGACAGCGAGCCCCACGACAGGGAGACATCACGCGGCTGCCCCGCTCACGGGCCAGTCAGGCCCCTGCACGCCTCGGTGGGCACCTGGCAGGGGCGCTGCGGTGCCCAGGCCCTTGGTTGCCTGGAGGCGGAGGCGTGGCTGGCAGTGAGCAGGGCCCTCCTCCCTTGTCTCTTGGGTGAGAACCCCTGCGTTTGCACGAGACCGTCCTGATCACAGCGGAGTCCTCAGGCCCAGCGGCCCCGGGTGCCCGGCCCGGGTGTGGCCCGTCCTGGTCTCACACACGAGTTGACCGGAGAGGCGGCCGCTTGCCTGGTCGCTCAGCTGGCTGGGACAGAGGAGGGACTCCCACTTGGGCCTCCTGTGTCTGCTTCCCTTTCGGAGCACCCAAGGAAGACAGGGACCCACGGGGTGCCTGGCCTGACTCCTTAGTGTAACTGGGCTGAGGGCTGCCGGCCAGCGGGCGGCTCAGGCGTGTGCGGGGACGGCGAGGCCCAGCACCGTCTAAGGAATAATGCGGCTCCTGTGGGGCACCCATTTCTGCACTGCTGTCAACGCGGGTGTTGTGTCAGGAGAAGGACCCCGGATTTGTCCGGCAGACCACCCCACGCTGGGAGTGAATGCGTTCCTGGAGCCTAGAGGGCACGGTGGCAATAGCAAGCACTTTTCTTCTTGCAGAATGTGACGTGCCGTGCATAAGCTGGGTGGCTCCCCAGTTCCCGGTGCCACCCCGAGTGCTCCGTGTGTTTTCACGGGCCCGACTGGAGCGTGGCCGGTGACAGCGGGGCTGAGAGAAGATGGGCCCCGCACTGCCACACCCTCAGCGGCCGTGGAGTGGAGTGTCGCCTGTCTGGAAGGGAGACACCTGCTCCGTACGGGACCACCCTCGTCTCTTCGTTTGTGATCTCGAAATCGGGATAGGAATTACGTGGGTGTCAAGCCGGCGAACGCTTCCGAAAACCATCACGCGAGGTGTGAACTTCGCGGCCTTGAGAATTTGCTCAGAACCAAAGTACTTTTTCCTAATGGTGTTTTGCCTCAAGAAATACACGGGTCTGGCAGTGGAGTTTTGGTTGTGAAAGTAGCAGCTGAGGGGTTGCCAGTCTTTACAGGCAGCTCCCCGGGAGCCTGAATTCCCCTGTTGCGTTGTCTTTGTTTTCTCCTTTGTGACTACTGAATGCTGACTTGTCAGCCAGTTAGTTATAAAGTGATGGCCGTGCAGGGCTGGGGGAGTTGGAGAAAAGGGACCCAGAGAAATTCCCTGATAGCCCCGAGGCTCCCGGTGAGGTGTAGGGGACCGAAGTCCCCCTCGTCCTGTCGCGGTGACCTCTGCTGCCTCCTGAGGGCTTTCCTTTTCACTGCCCAGTAATGTCCCACCCACCGCACGTCCCACGTGTTTGTTTCTCCGTTCCCTGGTCTTTGGACTTTTCGCTCGTTTCCACTTTGGGGCTGTGGGGAGTATGCTGTGACTGTATGCGAGGTTTTCTGTTTTCATTTCTCTTGGGTAAATTCTCAGGACTCAGATGGACCACAGTGTAAGTGTATGTTTACTTTTTTATTTTTTTTTTACTAGAGCGTGAGTGGGGGGAGGGGCAGAGAGAACGGGAGAGAGAATCTTAAGCAGGCGCCACGCTCAGCCCTGAGCCCCGCACAGGTCTCGATCTCACCACCCCGATGGCCTGACTGGTGCCAAAATCAAGAGTCGGTCGCTCAGCCACCTGAGCCACCAGGCACCCCGTGTGTTTACGTGTGCGAGGAGCTGCCAGGCCGCCTTCCATGCCGGCACGCGGGGGCGCTGGTGCTCTGTGTGTTTGTCAGCACTTGGTGTTGTCGGTATTTTTCGTTTTGGTCGCTCTCGGGAACGTGGTTGTGCCTTCCTCTGCGTGGTCTTCACAAGCAGCTGCTTGAGGCGTAACTGACGTGGGGGAAACCACCCGCATTGAAATAATTTCTCGTAGTTTCTGCCCCGGTCGCTGACAGGCGTGAGCATCTAGCAAGCCTTGTTTCTGTGCGTAAGGTCCCGTGGGTGAAGTGCTCGCACAGCTCTCTTCCCGCTCTTAGTGGCGGGTTTTCTTACGGTGGAGCGTTGAGAGTTTGTTACCTGTTTAGGACGTAGGTGTTTTATCCGATTTCCGTTTGGAAGCGCATTCTCTCCTGATCCGTGGGGCCCCTTCTCATCTGCCAGCAGTGTGGCTTTTGAAGAGCAGTTCTGACTTCTGATAAAGTCTAACTTACCTGTTTTTCTTGTACGGTCGTACTTTGGTTGTACTTTCTGGTAACTCGTCAGGGGCGTGTCCGGAGATGCTTCCAAGTCCGCAAGTGTGGATCTTCGTGGATCTTCCGCAGTGTTCGGATTTCCCCGGGTGGGGCGGTGGCATGTCTCACGGCCGCCCTCTTAACGGTCAGTTAACCTCGTTTCCCACGTGGATGCGCCTGCCCGGCACCAGAGTGCCGTTGTGCACGTGTGCGACCTTTTCTCTGGGCTCCCAGGGGCCGGAGCGGCGGCGGGACGGCGTGTGGCCAGTGCCAGGGGAGAGACGTCCGGGCCCGAGGCCGGCGCTGGCGTCTGCCTCCCCTGTGTGCCCTTCTGCAGCCCGTTTTATTGGTGTTGTCCTGGTCAGCAGTGGGACTGAGACGGTTTTCAGTCACCTATGGAGCGTCTTTGTCCTGTGAGTGTCCTCACCACATCTTTCTCCTCTTTTCCTGGTGCTTTGGTTGCCTTTTTGTGCACGTTTTACACATGCTTTGTCCCAGTTTGACTTTGATGACGACATTCTCCGTGCGTGCAGGCAGATGTCAGTCCTCATCCCAGAGATAAAGGCCGCCTTCTCCCTCCCACCGTCACTTACGAGCGTTTTCTCTTCTGTATTTTCCTCTCAGCCGGGCTGCACAGCAGTCCATAAATGTGTTGTACTGTGATATATTTAACTTGCTTGTCACCGCGCTGCTCCCTTCTTCAGGTTTTATAGGTGTGTTTTAATATTGAGTAGAGTAAGTACCTCCAGTTGTCATGTGGACACTGTTTTTGGATGTTTTCACCTAGTTTCTTATTTGCACGAGGTTTGGAATCAGCTTGCACGTTTCATGAAAAGTCTTTTGGGGCGCCTGGGTGGCTCAGTCGGTTAAGCGTCCGACTTCGGCTCAGGTCATGATCTCGCGGTCCGTGAGTTCGAGCCCCGCGTCGGGCTCTGTGCTGACAGCTCAGAGTCTGGAGCCTGCTTCAGATTCTGTGTCTCCCTCTCTCTCTACCCTTCCCCCACTCACACTCTGTCTCTCTCTATCAAAAAAATGAATAAACGTTAAAATATTAAAAAAAAAAAAAAAAAAGAAAAGTCTTTTGTGTTTTTTTGAGGTTGTTTTTATGTCATTCAGACGATCATGCTTCTCTCCTAGGAGATTTGCGTGTCTGGCCAGGAGCAAGTGACCTGGGCAGGGTCCCTGTGGCAAGCACAGGGCAGATCCCATCGGTCTGTCTTTCCCTGTCACACGATATCAAAATACACAAACTACAACTCAGGAATGGAGTCTGGGCCCCCGCAGCGGACACTCCCCGGGCCTCCTGGGCCCGCTCTGACCGTCTCCGCCCGGCCACGCGGTATGCCCTCTTCTCCGTCCGGGCAGAGGCTGTCTGTCCCACCTTCCTTTCAGAAATTGACCTTTCTGGCCTTGCCAAGCTTTTCGTTTTCTTCTACCCACTATGTCCTCACACTCTGCATGGTGAGCCTTCACCTAACTGTCCTGTAACCAGTCAAACCCAGCAGCAGCTCATGGGGATCAACTGGGACATGAACTTGTTGAGCAAGTAGGTATTAAAAACTGGTTTTTGTGTTGCTATGGGAAGAAGTTTTATTTTAACGTTGAATTAACCTAGGTGTTTTCATATATAGTAGGTTATAGGAGCATTCATGGTTATGTATTTTTTTCAACCAATTCTAATAATTTGTGGCAAGAATTCTTCAGTTTTATAAAGGAAGGTGAATCAGGCAAGATGATTTTTTCTTTTTTTTTATTATCGGGGTTGGGGTAGAGTTTAGACAGGTTTAGGATGATGGCCTCCTCTTTGTAGTTACCTGCACTGGGCTTTTTTCACATATAACTTGTAGTAAAACAACAGCAGGTGTGTCAGATTGTACGTGTTTGAGACAGAGCCATGGTTAAGTCACCGTGTCGCTTAGCGTCTGGGTTTACAGCCAGCAGTAGCTGTGGGGGTGGAAAAATCACACAGAACGTGAGAAAACCCAATGATGGACGAGTTGTGACCTTGGAAGTAGGGAGTGTCTCTCACCGATTTCCTCCCATTTGCATTAAGAGGCGAACGGTGATTGGATTGGCACCAGAGGGCAACCTGGCACAGGCCGGATCTCGGCTTGGGTGTTTCCATAAAAACAGAAAGGACCTGTGTCTGTGGCTGTTTTCATCTCAGTACATGCGTGCAGAGCGCTGGGTGAAATTTAACATCTGTACATGATTAAAAACAATCTCTCAGAGGCGCCTGGGTGGCCTAGTCGGTTGAGCATCCGACTTTGGCTTAGGTCATGATCTCACGGTTGTTGAGTTTGAGCCCCACATTGGGCTCGCTGCTGTCGGTCAGAGCCCGCTTCAGATCCTCTCTCTCTCTCTCTCTGCCCCTCCCCCACTTGTGCTGTCTCTCAAAAAAAAAACCCAAAAAACAATCTCATTCCCCCTGCCCCCCCAGAAGTAGACTCTCCCCCTTAAGAAAACAATAAAGGTCTATTATAAAACCAGACACATCTTTTTAGCTCTTACTTCTCTCAAAAGGTGAGAATGTCTCAAGAAACCAGAGACTTTAGGAGCACCCGGCTGGCCCAGAGTGTGCGACTCTTGACCTCAGTCAGGGTCCTGAGTTCAGGTGCACGTTGGGCGTGGAACCTGCTTCATTAAAAAAAAAAACAAAAAACAAAACAGACTTGGAAGTTCTTCACCGGAATCTTAGCTTTCACGCTCCGTGGCTGGTGGAGGAAGCCATTTTATACGTTCACACGCACAGAGCACACTCGTGCGTGCAGACCACTTACAGAGCACACTCGTGGAGCACACTCGCGCATCGCAGACTCACAGCACTCACGCAGAGCGCACTCCCACGCGCCGAGCACACGAGGCCCGCGCGGAGGCCGTGCGGGGCTCTCCGGCAGAAGGGCGCTCCGGAACGGTGGAGAGGCTGAGGATGCCCGGACGGCTCCCTGCCGCTGGGCTCTCCACCTCGCCGGGGGGGGGGGGGGGGGGGGGGGGGGGGGGAGGGCCCTGGCCTCCGAGCCCGTCCCCTCAGCCCGGGAGGCGGCCAGAGCCCAAGCCCCTGACTTCTGGGCACCGGCGGGTGGCCTCGGGACAGAGCGGCCCCCGTGTCCTGCGATGTCTCTGGGGACTAGCTTCCGGGTACCGCTCGGTTTGGGTCTGCAGATGCCCTGTTTCGTCAGTTCTTTGATGCTTTATGAAAGTGGTCGTTTTTTGGTCTCTCGGTCAGTGTTTTTGGTCGCCATGCTTCCCCCACCTGGTCAGAGAGTGGGTCTGAGGCAGATCGGGGCTTGGCAGATCTCTCCTTTCGGGCCAGCGCTGTGGGCCGTGTGGTCTCTGTCGCTGCTTGGGCTGCCCGTGTGGGGCAGAAGCACACAGACGGCACGTAAAGAAACGGCCACGTGCAAATGCGGCGTATTTACCCCGATAGGCGGGCACAGGGGACTCGGCCCAGAGCGCGCATCCCCCTGCTGCGAGGCGTCCGGCCCGCCGGCGCTGGCCTCTGGAGCAGTGCTTCCTGACGGGGGTCTTCCTGCCCCAAGTTCCTGGGTCTCCACGGTATGAAAGGAAGCCCGGGGATTGTACCTTGGGTAAAGGATGGCCCGTATGTGGGGCCCTGGGAGGCTTGGCAGGCCTCTGGGTTTGTCCCGGGGACCGATGACGGCCCTGTGTCATTGCTGCGGGGGAAAGGTCGCCGTGGACACCGCCACACGGAGGGCTAATTAGGAAAACAATACGGCATCTGTGACCGGCAGGAGGACGTTCGGTTTGAAATATAAAATTAGTATCTATGTGGGCGGGAAGTTGGACCACCGAGAGAGTGGTCCTAACGTGCCACTTCCTGAGCGCGGGCACTCGTGTTCTCTTCTGGACGCGAGCCCCGACGGTCTAGGGTGCAAGCGTGGGGCCCTTTGGCCACCTGAGTGGCTCCTCTGTCCTGTGCGGATGTGGAGGCCGCTGCCTGAGCTGGCTGCAGCTTGCTGGAGAAGCGGATACACATCCGCGGAGCACGGAAGCCGTGACTGGAAACCGCACGAGGAAGCTCGCCGGAGGGTTCCAGAGGCTGCGGGTGACACAGAGGACAAAACCTTCTGCGGGCGTGCTAGGGGGCATCTGGGTTCTCCCCTGCTCAGCCGCCACCGGACGGTGGGGGGGTCCGGGGGCCTGAGACCCGTTTTAAGGAGGTGACCTCAGGGTGGTGCGGCTCGTTGTGCGGCGAGTCCCCGACGCTGCCTGTAAGCGCTGGAGGGGCTTTCCAGTGTCACAGCGGGCTGTGTACCGTGCACGCACGCTCCGTCCTGCTCTCTGTCACACCCGGGAACAGGGGCCGAAAGCACAGGGAGGTAGATGTTGGCCTCGATGGGGCGGTCCCTGAGAAGGTCAGCCATCTGTCCTTGGGCAAGTCCAGCCGACACAGGGTGGACGTTTAGGGGTCACGCTGGGAGGCTTCCTCCAGGAGAGGGCTGGAAGTGGTGCCCTGTGAGGCCCTTCTAGTGCTCTGGTCCCCTGGAGGCAGGCGGTCCCTTAGCAACTTCTGATGATACCACGGGACCTTCCTTCTCCACGCGACGGGACGGGCCTTCTCCCAGCCACTGCCGAGCGTCCGTGCTCGTGCTTGCGGGTGCGCTCCTGTGTGTGCATTCCTGCGTGTGCTCGACTGCTGGCGTGTGTGTGTGTGTGTGCGTGCACCCGTGCGTGTGCCTGCGTCTGAGTGCAGTTCTGTCACAGCTTGGATCGCTGTAGCCGCCAGCGCGGTCAAGGCTTAGAAGTGCTCTGTCGCTGCACGGCTCCCTTGGGCCCTACCGTTCTAACCACTCACCCACTGAGTGAAGGACATTTGGGTCGTTTCCAGATCGTGGCTTTTAGGGGTGAAGCTTCTGTGAACACCCACGAGCAGCAGCGCTCGCTTCTCTGGGGAGACGCCCGGAGCATGGCCGCGGGCCGGGCCGGCTGGTGAGGCACGTTTTTTGAGGCCCCGCCAGGCGTCCCGAACGCGCGGCTCTCCTCCCTTCCGCTCCCGCCGTCACCGTGCGCGAGGTGAGCTCCTCAGCACGCTCACCAGCGTTCGGTGTTTCTGTTCGTTATTTCAGTCGTTCTGATGTCTGTGCTCACATTTCAAAGAGGACAAGCTCCCTGGGAATTAACTTGCCGCTCGGGGATTGGCGACATGTGCTCCTGGCTTGGAAACCGCCGTGGGCTGGTATTGGCGTATTGCCCCGGCCTCGTGGTGGCGCCGCCCTGGCGGGCCCAGCTGTGATGTGCCCTTGTCTGCCCTGCCCGCGTGCGACATCCTTTTTCTCTAGGGGCTTTTCGAGAGGGGTGGTCTTCACTGGGCAGCGCTCAGAGTTGGCTGGCACGGGTCCGCGGTCTGTTAGGCCGGCCTCGTTGTTCCCCATGGTCTCCACGGTGGAGACACGGTTTCTCCAGTCACTTGTCGCATCTGGAGAATTGCAGAAAACCTAGAATCTGATCAGCTTCCCTGCTGCCGTGGAGACCTGGCAATTGTCATTCTGGGCCAGAGAAAACAGGCTCCCCGCCCCCGCCAGCCCCGCCCCCGCCAGCCCCGCCGTCCACCGGCCATAGCTAATGCCCTCACTGCTGCGGCCGTCAGCCCGGGAGATGTTTGTAACTTTGCCTCCTTGTGCTCAGCAGAGAGCAACTCGGCAAAGTGGAATTTTAAAAAAGCAACGTTTGTTGTTTTTCCTGAGTTATACGTGGCCGATGTGAAAAAGAAAGAAGGAGAAACTAGAGAAAAGCACACGGAAGGAATCAGGCTGATAACCTCGCGGTGAACGTCGCGGACATGTTCTCCATGTTTTCGCGGTGGGTGTACTCTATTTAACATATATGAGAATACCCGCATCGGCTCTGGTCCTAGGGTTTCCGTGTTTTCTGGTACGACCAAGAAGAGGGTAGCTCGCGGTTGCTTTCATTGCAGCTTCTTTGATCACGACCGCAAACGGTCATTCTCCACGTACCTGTTGGTCATTTGCTTTTGCAGCTTCTAGATTTTTTACCAGGTCTGTTTGCAAAGCTGACCTTCTCTGTATTGATTTGAAAACACTGCTCGTGCTAAGGGTTCTTCATCTTTTTTTTTTTTTTAAGAAAGAGAGGCAGGGAGAGAGGGCGATCGAGAATCCCAAGCAGGCTGCACACTGACAGCACAGAGCCCGCCATGGGGCTCATCTCACAAACCATGAGATCATGATCCGAGCCGAAATCGAGTCAGATGCTTAACCAACTGAGGCACCCAGGATCCCCCTTTCATCTTTCTTTTACGTGTCAGATAGTTTTCCAGTCAAGTCACTCTTGTTTATGGCTTTTGCCCTAAGCAGACAACCCCTCCGCCTCTCCCAGCCTGCAGGAGCTTCCTGCCGCCTCGGCCCTGCACCGGCCTCCCCGGCGAAGGCCTCGCTGCCTCCCCACGCCCCGTCTTGTCCCGTGCCCCCTCGGGGTTCCGTTTCTCCAGCCGTTAGAGAAAGACGAGGGTCGAGCAGCGAGGCATCGCCGGCTGCCTCAGAAAGCCGGGGGCCTCCCGTTCGAGGGCTGGCTTCTCAGCCTCTGCCATACTTGGACCGGCTCTGCCCCCTTGGCTGGGGGAGGCCCTGGGTGTTGACGGCCGGGTTTAGCTTTCACTGGTGACGTGGGTCCTTCTACGTCTAGTGTCTCCAAAGGCAGATCCCAGGGAAGCTGAAAGCGGTTGCCCGGGGGTTATCAGCACGCGCCCCCATGGGTGAAGTCCCCCCCCAGACCAAGTACTTGGCCCCACTGAGCCTGTCTCCTGTTGTCTAGGAGCGCCTGGCAGCCCTCTGGCCCTGGCTGGGCCACGCCGTGTTGTTGCCCGCCTACAGTCCGTCAGCCCCGCGGGATGGGCTCGGGTGTGGCTCCCGCACCATGTGGTGCCGGGGCCTGAGTCATTCTCTGTGGGGAGTGGGTGCATGTGGTCGGGTCCCCTCAGACGAAGGTGAGGAGGGAAGAGGTTGCCTGGTGGACAGAAGGGAGTCTTTGCCGGCTGTGCACCCGGTTAAGTGCCGGACCCTGAGACGTCGCTACAGACGGGAGCCCAGAAGCCAGAGCCAAGTTAGGGCCGGGTTGGGGGAAAGGCCGTGGCCCTCAGCCCTGGTCCAGGCTCTGACACCGCCCCCAGAACCACCGTGGCACGTTAGTTAACTGCTGCCGGTTGTCATGCCCGAGAGCTCACTGTGCTCGAGGGAGGCCGTCGGCTGCATGGTGACCTGGGGGTCAGGTGGCATGGGGGCCGTGACCCCTAGGAGAGTGAGCTTGGCTCGGTAGCCGTGTGGGAGGCACCAGAAAAGGGCTCTGTGCCATAGGTGACCCGGAGCCCGTCAGGTTGTCAGCCTGTCGTGAAATTTTAGGTAACGCACGTGCGTAGAGCCCTTGCCAGTCTGGTGGACTGGCGGACGTGAGAAACACCCTGTCCCGCTTCAGACGCGTGAGCGTGTGGAAGAAGCGTGACGGCAGAACCATATGGCGTGGCTGAAAGCGAGCCACGAGTGAGAGATACAGAAGCTCGAGGCCAGACTGGCGAGCGAAACTGGAGCCGGTGGGCCCAGAGTCATCGGAACCGGGCTCGTGTTCTAACAGTGGCACGGCCACGCGAGGTGGCCCGCCCCCTCACGTGCAGTGGTGGAGCCGGACTCCGGCCCCGAAGCCAAGAGCCATAAATTGGAAAATCCTACCCATTGGGCAGATAGAGCAGGCAGGCAGGGTGGACGAAGAAAGAGCCCGTGATGGAGAATCAGAATCCCAAACCCACGGCGTGCGTGGGGGCCAGACCCAAAATTTCAGTGACCCGCGACCTGGGAGCCCCCAGCCAAGAAGTTCACCGGGAGACTTGTTCGGACCTCCGGCAGAGATCAGTGCAGAACCGGCCCCCGGGGCCTCCCACGGAGAACGGCCCTCCTGAAGACTTCCACGGCGGAACAGCCCGGTCCACGGGAGGAGGGAACCGTGGGGACGGTCCGCCGGCAGGACGGGGGACGGAATTCACAAGAAACACGAGGCAGGGCACCTGGGCGAGGCTAAATGGGTTTGCGGTTTTGGGGGGATGAAGGGAGGGAGAGTCGGCATTCTGTCCCGTCTCCCCCAGCCTGGGAACAAACGGGAAGCTGAAGCGGAATCTGACCGAGACAGCAAAGGCAGAGGCGTCGGCGTGGAACCCAACAGCGGGCTCAGCGGGCCGAGCGGGCCGAGAGAGGCGAGCCCTGACCGGGTGTGCAGAGTGCGGGGCGGCGGGGGCCCTGCGGGGTCCCTGTGGCGCTGCTCCTCGGGAGTGCGGAGGGAGGGGAGGGACGGCGGCCAAGGGCAGGGTTTGAAGGTGACCTGGCATGTGTGTTGCAGGGGCACGTCTGGTCCCTAACTCCCGCTGGTGCCCAGCACGGCAGCCCGGGAGGGGGGTGGGGGTGGGGGGCGACAGGCAGGGCGGGGCTGGCTGGCGGGAAGGAGCGGGGTCCCGGGCCCAGACGGCCGCTTCCCAGGCTGTCGCCCCAAGTCCTGGCAAATGGGAGGCCTGAGGTCATGGCCTGAAGCTGACGTGGGAGGTGTGCTTCACCGGGAGCGACGTCGGATGGCAGGAGTGGTTTCTGGGAGTTTTCCGGTGTCTACAGATCGTGAACCAGCAGTGCTCTTTCAGGGGAGAGCTTGGCCGGGGAGAAAGATGAACAATGAGTCAAATCTTGGGAACTTTTCCCCACGAGACGCTGCCGCGCAGCCTGGGGTCCCACCGGGGACACCGTCCAGCGGACTGCCGGGCGCACACGTTTCTTGACCTGGCTCCTTTCTCGGGCCTTCGTCCTGTTCGTGGTCTGGATTGTCCACGGCGCCCAGGCACACCCGGGAGGCGGGGGAGGAACCCGCTCGCCTGTCTTTGCCGAGAGCGATTCGGGGGCGCCCGCATCTGTGTGTGAGCAGCCTGCTGCGTGCGCCGTGTGGCCACGCATCGTGCCGGGGGGCCTGCGGACCTTCGCCGTCCCGGCACAAGGCGGTCGTGCCGACCGGCGTCCAAGAACACCGACAGATGAGAAAAGAGCTGCCTTCGGATAAGTCGCGCATGCTGGGTGCCCTGGAAATGCTTCGCCTGTTGACTAAAGTGGCCTGCAAACAACGAAAAAAGAAAGTTAACGGAGGAGGCCCCCTCCGGCTGCTGACGTCAGTGCGTTCCGTTTTGCGTGGCCTTTCGGTTCCTGGGATGCCGGTCTGGGCATGCGTCTCTCGCACGTGAGCTCTTCGTGTGTCGCTCGACTTACGCCTCCAGGAGCGTTCTTGTGTTTGAAGACAGAGCCCCCACCCCACGCCAGGCGTGTAGAGCACAGCCATGGTGAGAAGTGCAGAAGACGTGGAAACGCCGAGAGAAATGTCTGGTGCGTGACCACGTCTGTATTTTTACAGACATGCTTAGCTTTCAGGCAGGCGGGCACACTTCACTTCATCACGCGAGTCTGTGAACCGAGCCAGGATCCGACCGTCACTGCCATTTTGGAGACTGAACCGCCCTCCACCGGGCCCCCCCCCGCACCTCGCCCCGTTCCCGGGTTTGGGTGGCTCCACTCCATCCCCTGCTCTCCTTCCTGCCCGGCGTCGTCACCCCCTGTTCCACCGCAGCCCTGGGAGCCCCAGCCCAGACTCTCCCCCCTCCTGCCTCGGAAAGCAGAGCCTGCCCGGAACCTGGCCTCCCGAGTGAGTCTCTGCTTCGGTGGCTTGTTTTTTTGTTTTTCTTCCCTCTTCGCTTTAGAGGGGGTGTCCTGTGGTCTCGAGAGCTCTTGGCCCTGGCGCGCGTGGGTGTTTTAAAGCTACTGGGAAATTCTGCCCCAGAGGTGCCAGGAGCCGACTGGTGACGTGTGTGCGCGCCTTCCCAGGTGGTTTTGCCCAGGGCTGCCAGGCCGCTTCCTTCACCAGAACCACTCTTCTGTAAGGTCACGCATCGTAATAAAACAACATGCTTCCTGCCTTGCCCTCCTCCTGCTGGAATTATCGCCACTTCCTGGCTGTTCAGAGGAAGCCACTAAATTTGTTGTTTTCAGTCGAGTGGACACCACATTTATTTAAGGAAAGCTTATTTCATTATAACATTCGCTAACGTTTATAAGGAATATTAATCGCTGGCTAATCAGACAATGTGCGCAAGAGAGCTCTCCCATTTCGGGTCTGAAATACCAGAATGGGCAGATTAGCCTGAATATTTGTTCAATCTTTTCAAAATTATTTTTGTAATGGTATGAAAAGATTTCCCAGGATGGAGTATTCACAGCTGGGAAAACAGTCGCCGCTTTGAAGATGGTTTTCCCAGGCGCAGAGCTCACGTCTCCTGCTGCGAGGAGCGTAAACAGTGTAACAGTGCCTAGTGAGACTTGCCGTTCTCTTGGTGAGTTTTCGTGGCATACGATGGCCTTCTTCCGGCCAGGCTGCACGGTCCCCTGTCGGGAATGTGCGTTTGCAAACCTGGAGGAGACCGAGCGGCAGTCGGCCCCAACAGGCCAGGGAAGCAGGCGCGGGTGTCGGACTCCCCGGCTGCCGAGTAGCTCACTTTGTGCTCATAGGTCGTATCTTTCAAGGTTGAGAATGAAAGCGGAGGTCGAAGTCTGGGCTCTCACCGACCCATCAGGTTGGTCTGCACGATGCCGTCCGTACTTCCCCCAAGCCTCTGTTGGCCCCAGGGCCCCACACGTTCTCTTGGACTCCACACAGCCGCCACCCGAAGCCCCCCGGCCTGGGTACCAGGTCGTGGTTCGGCGGCAGGTCGGAAGCGTGTGGCTGCTGGACATCAGGCTGGGATGACTGTCCAGGGGCCGCCACCGGGAATACCGCAGGCGGGGCACGGGGCTCGGCGTGCAAGATGGGCTGGCGACTGTGTTGGAAAGGAACCAAAAAGTAGGATCTAAGGAAGTGTGAGGTTTACACACCTGTAGCAGGGTATAGGCCAACGCCCGAAGCACAGAGAGCCCGAGATCTGGTACCTTAAGTAGACTAGAAGTTTATTCCACAGGCCAGGGGTGAGTAGCCGGGAACCCGGGCCCCCTTTGCCTTACTGCTCTGCCTCCCCCTGGGGTGCTGTCCCTGCTGTGGGCTCAGCGGTGGCTCACTCTGCACCAGTGTTTTAGTTCCGGGGCAGGGGACGGTCAGAGCGAGGGTCAGTGGCTTCATCTTCACAGAGATGGCTGGGACGCTGCGTGCCTTCCGCTCACGCCCTGCTGGCCCCACCCGGGTCATCTGGCTGCAGGCGAGGCATTGACCGTCACCCCCGCCTGGGCAGCCGGGAACCCGGTCAAAACCGGGGGCTGTGTTCCCAACGGCAGGGAGGGAAACGTGGGCACTGGGGGAGTCTGTCACGGGCGGGACCGCCTCGTCGTCAAGTTCCGAGGGGAGGCCTGCGGGCAGCGCTTAGTGCCGCGGACTTGTTGGGTGACCTGGGTTTCGGCAGGGCAGCGGCACGCGGCGTGACCTCGGCACCCGGCTTCTCCCTGATGGTACGTCCAATGGGGATCGCACGCGGGTAGCGCACAGGCAGCCACAAGGGTGCGTGAGGTAACAGATCGAATGGCTGACGCGGTTCCTGCCACGGGTAAGTGCTTAAGAAGTGGCCGTTGCTCCTGTGCTCGTTGGAACGAGTGACACTGTGGTCACACGCATCCCTTTGGGATGCGTGGGGTTGATGTTTGCCTAGGTGGCCCAGAAGCGGATTTGAGTAAACCTCCGCGTTTGCCGAGGGCAGTTTGGTGACTTAGCGTTCTGTTCACATTGTCGCTATAAAACCCGGTAAGTAGAGTCTGGCTGCGGCATCAGAACCCGCAGAAGCCTCCCACTTCCCTTCCCCTTGACCTGACTCCTCTGATGCTCCAGCATCAAATCTGAGAAGTCAGGGTGGCCGCAGACCCGGCTCGTGGCAGGCAGGGGACCTGAGACCGCGCACGGGAGACGTGTGGCACGGCCCTGGGCTGTGGTCGGCACTCAGTACGTGCCGCTGTGACTTGTTCTTTTAATCAAGTAATGTGTGAAAATGGGGTCGGGATCTCTTCCGTCTCGATCTCCTACCAGGAGGTCGGGCCTCGTGAGCTGGCGTCTGACGGTATGGCTGAACTTTGGGAACACAAAGGGCGCCGTGTGCCGTTATGTGACGACGGCCTTCTCGGCCGCAGGCATTCCACGGCGGCCACGTTCGTGTGAGAAAATGTCATCCTAGTGAGTATCAATAGCACCTGGCGGCTGGTCTTCTGTCCTCGTGTGTTGGGGTGCAGATGGGGGGTGTCTCACTGGAGGGCGACGTGTTCCTCCTGGCCCAGTGGGATGTTGTCATTGCCCTGAGCGGCCGACTGGCGGTCGCTTGTGGAGTACAGACTCGGTCGCGTGGCCCCTCTGTGACCGTAAGCCGTTTTGAATGAGGTTAGCAGAGTGCCATTCCTGAGGACCAGAGAGGCCACTTGAGTGCCTCTCCCAGCGGCCTGTGGCCTCTGCCGCCCTTTTCAGGATGGAGGCGTCTCACCGCCTGGTGGATTGGGTGGAGCGCTCCCAGAGGGCGGGCCCGGGGGACCCAGGTCAGCCAAGACGTGGGTGATGCACGGGCAGTGTGTCCGAGCACATGAGTGAGTGTGCGCGCGAGTTGTGTGAGGGTGCGTGTGTGTGCGTGAGGCTCTATCGTCCTAGAGCGCCCTGGCACTTTGCGGCCACTCCGAAGCGCGAGTGTGGGTCCCGTGCCACCTCGGCTGAGCGGTGCTCCCGGCCAGAGAGCCTGGGGCTGCGCCTCCTGTGCCCCAGCCTCGAGGGCGGCCCGCGTTCTCCGTTCTCCGAGCTGCAGCCCGTCCCGGCCCCGTGGGGAAAGCAGGTGTCTCGAGGCAGCTCTGCGCCCCCTGGGCGTCAGCTGGGCCCAGACGCCGGCCCTGGACGCATGGTTGCCTCCAGCCCGTCTGACACGGGTCATGAATTTGTAACTCGGAGTGCGGGGTGGAGATGTTCCCGAGCACGTAAACCGAGTTTCCCTGTCGTATGTGTTTTGTAAGAAAGGAATTCAAACCTGTGGTATTTTCTGTCTTTCCTGTGGCCCCCACATCCTCCTCAAAACAAACACCCTCAACCCCCACGTTGGCAGTTTGTGCAAACAAGCGATCCGAAAATTAGAACTGCCCTGGGTTCACACACCCTCACGGAACTTTGGTTTTAAAAAGAAAACAGAACTTTCTTCAAGAAAAACAAGCAAAGCAAGGGGAATTGTACTCTCAGAATGCAGACCTGAAGTCCCCATGTCCGAGCAGGGCATTCGCCTGACTAGTATGTGGCTTACCTTGACCCAGGAGCCCCGCGAGTGCATGGGGTCTGGGGACAGACGCGCTCAGGGTGCCCGTCCTGGAGCGGGCCCGCTGCCACCCCAGCCTCTGGGCCAGGGAGAAGGGAATGGAGCTCTCTCCGGCAGGCAGGTCCTTTCCTCGGGATAAATTATTTGTGGCAAATACAGTCGTAACTTTTTTCTCAGTGTTTGTGTTCATTACCGGCAGACTCAACTGTACCGAAGAGGTTTCAGGGCGCAGCTGTGCACCTGGGGGGCTGCCCGTGAGCACGAAGCCAGAAACGTTGTAGGCGTCTGTGGGGGGACGAACTGATGTAAGCTTGATGGGGTGGCTGTTGGAGGACAGGCCGGACCCTTGCACGTCCTGGGGATTGTGGGGGCAGCGCCCGGTGACCCCGGCGGGGAGCCAGGAAATACAGGGAAGCGGTAATATCAGGGCGCAGACGGAGGCGGTGTGTTTCTCCCTCTCCTCCCGGCTCCCCCCAGCCCGTTCCGCCCTGCCCACCCCCGCGCACGTACACCTCCTCTCCCTTCTCAGGTCTGCCCTTTAGGGGAGACGTCTTTCCTCCCGACTAAAGTTTCCAGTTCTGTGATTTGTGTTATCCACGTCCGGTGTGAGCTGAGTCTTGACTTTTAAAAACCGGTGCCTGGACCGTGGGGCGGGGTTTGCGAGACTCCTTTGCTTGAAGAAGGAGGACCGTGTTAATCTGGGAAATGGGAGGACCGTTGGTACTAAGTTCTCGCTCGAGCCTCTGGTTTGAAGCGGGGCAGCTGGGCATTTTATTTCCGCCTGCAGACAGCCAGAGCTCTGGTGGGCCTCCGTCCCTCCCGTTCCTCCTCCCCCTTCCCTTCTTGTTGTAAAACCTGACAGAGAAAAGTGCTACGGCTTAGCGGAAGCCACACCCAGCTCCAGAAATCGCCACCTTAGGCCCTTACCGTCATCACCTCCTTGCTTTTCCCCAGAGCTGTGCTTCTCGGGTGTGCAGCCTGTTACACAGTTTGGTTTTGCTCGTATTCGAGCTGTGTGTGGGTGCAGTTGTATGACGCGAGTTTTTGGTATTTTACTTTTTCAGCCAAACTTTATTTGTATGCATTATCTGTGCAGCAGCGTATGGCTCTAGACCGTTTATTTTTCTCTGTGTGTGGATATACCATGGTTTGCTCATTATTCCAATTTTGGCTGTTGCAGACAACGCTGTGATGAATTCTTTGACCTGTGTCCCGTCCCGGGCGTGTACACGTTTCTCAGGGGCCGTGGACCTACTCGTGGAGTTGCAGGGTCTCGGGGTCCGTGGCTCTTCATCTCCACTAGATAAACCTCTACGTTATTGTCTGTTACCGCGTAACAAATTACGACACTTAATGGCTTAAAATAACTAGGTGTGTGTGGACGTGGGTCTGGGCGGAGCTCACGTGGGTCTTCAGACTCGACTCTCTCAGGCCGCAGGTGGGGTGTGGTCTCACCCGAAGGCCCAAAGGGAGGCGGGAATCTGCATCCTGCCTCCCTCCGCAGCTGTTGAAGGATTCGTCCTCGCTGGCGGGTGCACTGAGGGCGTCACTTCCTTGCCGGCTGTTGGCCTAGCGCCTTGCCGTGGGGGCCTCTCCGTGGGGAGCTCACAGGATGGCACCTGGCTCTGTCACAGGGAGAGAGAAAGGGAGGGCACGAGAGGGGACGTCATCATCTTTTGCGGCCGGTCTCGGAGGCGGTTTCCCCTCGCTTTTGTTATGTTCTCTTTGTTAGAAGCTTGTCACGAGGTCCGGCCCCCACACGTGGGTGTGGATGTTGGGAGGCGGGGACCGTGGGGACCATTTTAGAAGCAGCCTGCTGCAGCCCCACTGTCTTCTCAAAAGTGCGGCCCACGGACATTCGCACAGCAGCGGGTGAGAGCTCACGATGAGCCCTTTTTCGGCAGTGCCTAGTCTTGTCAGGCTTGTAGTAATATTCTTCGTGTGATGAGCATCTCACTGTGGGCTTTTAATATTTTGATGACTTTGTACTCAGAGGGAAAATAGACTCAGAATAAAAGGCGAAGACCGTAGGGACCCAGGTTCGAGGCCTTTCGGTAAGCGCACGCCCCTCTGTGCTGGAAGGCCCGGGGCCTGCCGTTTGGCCGTCCGCCGCCCGCACTCTGTCCGCGCTGGCCTCCTGGACGCAGGTGCCACTGCTCTGGAAGGGGCCTCCCACGCAGACCGCGCGGGCCTCAGATCCCTTCACCCTCCTGTCCCGCTTGAGTTTCGGACTCTCCCAGAGCCGTTCGCTCGGCCTTCTCCCGGTGGGCAGTGGTAACACCGCTGCTCCGGCCGCTCAGGCGCGATGCTTGTATTTATTCCTTCTTATTGTGGTAAAATACACATAACGTAGAATTGGCCATCTTAGCCACTTTTCAGTGCGCGCTTCGGGGTTACTGAGCACGTTCACGCAGCTGTGCAGCCGTCCGCACCGTCCGTCTCCAGAACGTTCCATCTCCCCACACTGAGACTCTGTCCCCGTTACACACAGACCCCTCCCGTGGCCCATCGTCTACTCTCTGTCTCTGCGAGTTGGACTCCGGCTCCTCACCAGGGGAACCCACGGCGTGCGTCCCTTCATGCTTGTGCTTGTCTGTTGGTGCTGCTCTGTCTCCCGGCCCATCCGCGAGTCCCAGCGACTTGGGAATGTAGGCTGAGCCTGGCCACATCCTGGCTCAGGGCCTTCACCCTTCCTGCTCTGCCTCGTGGCCTCCCTTGGGGCTGTTCCGAGCGCCGCTGTCGGTTGGTAATTTCGGACGGAGGCCACACCCAGGTCCGGACCTGTGTGTCCAGCTTACCTCTGCCGTCTTCCACACTGAGTAGATGTTCGGTACCAAGTTGAGGAAACTCTCCCCTATTCCTGCTTTTCTCCAGTTTTTATCATGATCGGATGTTGGATTTCGTCAGGTGCTTTTTCTGCACCAGCTGTTACGATCACTTGATTTTTCCTTGTTAGCCTGTTGAATACAGTATATGACCCTGACTGACACTTGAATGTCGAAGCAGCCTTGCATCCCTGGGACGAGCCCTCCCCCCGCGGTCACGGTAGATAGTCATGTTTACATGGTGCTGAATCCTGTTGCCGATATCTCAAGGACACGTGTATCTAGGTTCACGAGGAACACTGATCTATAGGGTTTTTTGTACAGTCTTTGCCTGGTTTTGAATCAGGGTATTTCGTGTCAGCTCTTCTTTAATGTTGGTCAAGTTCTGTAGTGGAACCCTCTGGGCCTGGAGAGTTCCGTTTCAGGGGCTTTTAAACTGTGGATTTGGTTTCCTTAATAAGCTGCAGTGCTACTCAGAGTAGCTCTTGCTTATGACTCGTTGGTGGGGCAGTTTGTGCTTTTGGAGGATTCACTCCACTTCCTGTTTCTTTTTATAGGTTTATGCAGGTATTTTCAAGTGCGACGTGTGCGTCTTGAAACGCGGTAAGCAGGTGTGTCGGGAGCGGCCTTGGGTGTTCCGGTGCGAAGTCCGCGCCGGCTCCTGCGTCTGGCGCGTCTCTCGTTGTTACATTTGCGTAGCTGCCGCTGTCACTGCTGTTGACAAACCATCAACGGGTGTTTCTGATGCCTGGGAGGGCCGTGTCCTCCCGGAAGCCTCCCTGGCTCCCGCGGGGTGTCTGGGGTGCCTCTGCCCGAGGCTGGCTCGCCGGGCCCCAGGCTCAGACGGGTCCCTCCGTCCCCCTGTGGCAGGGAGCGTGGCGCTCCTCAGTACCCAGGGCGCCTGTTCACTACCTGCTGTCGGCATAGTGTGCGCTCGCGTGTGTGTGTGTGTCTGTGCACGCGCATGCATGTGCGTGCACTCGGGGGGGTGGGTGAAGGTGATGCGGGGGCGCAGGGCGCCGGCGTGTCGGGGGGGATTACTAGCGCAGCCCTTTGGGGCCTTGGCTCACTGCAGGACGAGGGGGCGCCCTCAGAGGGCAGGACAGGTGCCCTCAGGACATTGGTGACTTTTGCGTGCCATCGTCCCCCTCCCGTTTCCTGCTTTCTTCCGGAAACCGGTCTGGGCGTCCTCCGCACCTTCAGGTTTCCTGTGTTTTCAAGGTACAGGACACTACGTGTGTCACCAGGTCTAGCCACGTCCACGTTGTCAGGGGCAGGTTGGTGCGGGCGTTGCCCTGGGACCAGGTTCTCGAGCCCCGGGGGACTTATGGCAGGCACTCTGGGGCAGTTCTGTCCGGTGACCTCGAGGGCAAGAGCCTTCGGCCCTGTGGCTCCTCAGAGGAGCTGGGGCTCTGCAGCGGCCTGCTCTGATTTTCTTCCTTTTGGGGTGATTTACATGTGTTAGTCAACAAAGGAAAAGGCTACTTCGTTTGCTGAAGACAGGTGTCCTGGACGGGGCTGTGTCTCCCACAAGTGATGTGTACCCCCCTTCCTGTCGGCCGCCAGGGTTCTCTGTGTCTCCTGGGGGGCCGAGGACCCTCCTGTGCCCCAGGTGGCAGCTCAGCCATGCTCAGGCCTTGAGAGCCGCCCTCAGTCTTCCCTCCACATAGCAAGTGCTGCCTGCAGAGCCCAGTCGTAGGGGCCGTGGGGTCTCACACGACCCCTTCCTTCTGGAGTGGGGCCAGGGGTAGTAGCCGTCCGGGCAGGGGCAGGAGGAGGGGGAAGTATCCAGGGTGCTGCCCGCCATTGTGCTGTCCTTCAAGGGACCTGCTGTCAGTGGGTGTTCGTGCTGGGCAGGACCAGCCCCTGGGAGAGACTGGGGGACGTTGCCTTTTCTGAGAATAACTGGCGTCTTTCCAGGACTCCCTACAGCTGATTTCTTGTGATAAGTTTTAGATTGATTCCACCCTGGGAGAAAGGCCTGGAATCACAGTCAGATCTGCTGCACTTTTGTTTTGTGTTCCTTTGGCTTTGAAAACCCTTGTTCCCACATGAGAGCCCCCACCCCCTGGACAATGGCAAGACCCAGATTGAGTCGCCCACAGCCAGCCTGTGTGCCGCCACCGAGGTGGGGGTGGGGGTGGAAGCCCGTGTTGTGTGCGTCTGTGAGGCCTGGGCGGGTGCCCCCGCCGCTGTCCTGCTGTCCCAGACGGGGCCACCCCCCTCACCTGGGAGTCAGGGAGAGGCTGGGCCCGTGGCTCCAGAGGGCTTGCTGGCAGCGTGGGCCGTGGGTCGTCCGGGAGGGGGTGGAGGGGGGGTGTCGGTCACCGGGAGTCAGGCAGAGGCCGGGACCTGGCGGGCGTCTTACCGATGACACCGCCCGCCCTCCTCCCTGCCTCCCTTCCAGTTCGGGGCGTTCACTGGGCTGACTGACCTCCCCCATCCTCGCCACCACCCCTGCCAGAAGCCGGGAGGCGGAGTGCTCACGGGCTCCGCGGCCGGGCCTCAGTGATGGGCTCTGGAAAGGCGGTCCGCCGATCCGTCGTGTGAGGAAGCACAGCCTCTCTTCCCGGCTCGGGTGACGAGCGGGGTGCGGAGGGGAGCGGGGTCCTGGGCGCTCAGACTCGTCACCCGACTCCGAGCCTCGGTGTCACAAACAGGACGTACGTGTTTCAGACGTGGGTAAGGACAGCCCGTTTGCTAGGGACCGGGGACCCGAGCCCCTCGCCCCGTGAAGGTGCCCCAGCGCGGTACGCGGCGGAAGAGATGGCCGTCGGCCTGAGAGTCCGCCCTGGAGACTGACGCCCGGCCTGGGCAGCGTCCCCTGGCGCCTAAATCGGGCTTTACTTTTTACTACAGTTCTGTTCCTCTCTTTCTAACTTGCCGCGTACCGAGAGGTACGCCAGATAACGCGTTTCCCACCGCGGCGAGGCGGTGTGAGAGGACGGGTCCCGGCAGAAGGCAGCTTCCGGGACCCCGGGCGGCTCCACCGTTCCCATTCGCAGGTGTCCGTGACGCTCGCGAAGCGTGCCCCTCTGTCCCTGGCCTGACATTTGGGATGGATGCCCCGGTCCCGTTTAGGGTCTTGTTTGCTCCTGACCGCATCGAGGTCACGGTGCCAGCTGAGGACACGGAGACGTCGTGCCCCGCTCAGAGTCCGCATCTGGACTCCCCTGCTCCTGTGGGCTCCTCGTCGACGCTCAGGTGAGGGCCGTCCCGCCTCTGCCGTGTGGTGCCCCTGCCCCCACACGAAAGCGGCCGGATGTCCTGCTCCCGTTGGGTGTCCTGGGTTTGGCCCGCCGCACGGCTTCTCACGAGGCACGGCTTCGCCGGGACGGTCAGCAGCCTGCAGGCGCCCTCCGCTCACTCGCCCGCCCCCGTGTGCGCCCGCGCCAGGTTTATCCCGTGCTCATCTTACGTACAGTGCGTGCACTCGGGCCCGTTGCCGCAGCGGGCGCACGGGTCCTTGTCTTTCGGTAGTTTATAATCGTCTTGGTGCTCACGGTGTGCCGGATCCGGCCAGTGAGAACCGTCCGGGTAGGTCCCCGTGGCCTTTTGCTGTGACTTTGCTGTTTTCTTGAAGCTTTTCTTCCTTCTGGCAGGAAACCACGTGGCAAAGCTTACTCCGTACCTCCCTGTTCCGGCCGGGTCGGCTGTTTACCTGGGGAGCCCGGCTTCTCCTGGGGGGCGGGCTTGGGTGTCGGTGGGCCCCCAGCCGCTCAGGCCCTTTCTGGCCCCTTTGAGCAGGTGGAGCCGGGGTGCGTGTGACATGCCCGCCCACGCGCCCACGCGGTCCCGTGTGCCCTCCTGCACGTGTTCTCAGTTCAGAGATCTCGGGGTTCGCTGGCCTCCCGCGGTTCCATCACCCTCAGGCCCTTCTTGCTGCCCCTTCTCCCTTCCGCGTTGCACCTCCCACTGCCCACCCGAGAACCACTCTGGGTTCACTGGCGAACATGCGCGACCCATAATACGTGTGAAAGTTTCAGGATCGCTTCGGCCACACCGCATCGGAAGACGAGGGGACACACGCCGGTGACGCTGTAATGGTGCCTCCACCCCTCCAAGGGGATGCGGGGTCTGGGAAGCGTCACGGTCATGATCAAGGGTCAGCTATTAAGCACCAAGAGAAGTAGGAAATCGCACTCGGTGCCAGCGCGGGCTCCCAGCTCGGCCCTTGCGAGCTCTCTCTGGGGTTGCAGGGCCTGAGTAGCCGGGAGAGCTGGGTTACCAGGAAACAACAAAGCAATCCCACGCCTTGATTTTATCTTGCGGCGTTCCTGACAAAATAATTAAATCAGCCTCTGCTCCCGGGCAAATGCTTTTCAAAGGGGCTGTGCTCGAAGGGGCTGGGTAGCCTGCGCACAGAGCCTGCCTGGCTTTGCCGTCTCTGCACTGTGTCCCTGGCACCGGCTCAAAAGAGGCTCCAGAGGCCGCCTGCCCGGCCTCCGGCGCAGTAAGCGTTCCTTCTTGTGAAGTCGGGACCTCTACCTTGCAGTTCTGCTTCCAGTGACTATCCAGTGGACCCTCAGTTCTGCTGCCAGCTTCCACATCTGGACACAGCTTCCAGAGGTTAGAGGTAGGAGCTGTGTCTGACCCCGTTGGACCTGTGCCTCGGTCAAGCGCCAGCGCAGAAGGCCTGTTGAGGGGCCATTCGGGAGCAAGAGTTGGCTTCCGGGCGCAGGGCCAGCCTCTCCCAACTTTCACGGGGTGTCTGCCACGAGGACGGAGGCCCTCACGGAGGCCCCTCTGACCGATGCTTCGGGGCTTTGCTCAGACACGGTTCCTGCCCAGAGGTCTTTGGAAGGGATCTCCCTTCTGCTCCTTCCTGCCCAGAACATCCCGTCTGGACAGGGTCGAGCCTGTGACTTTGACTGACCTCTTGATCCTCGGGTGCCGTAGAGGAAGGGATGTGGGTTTTGGAGACCGGGGCTGGGCGTCGGTTCCTGGCTACGTCGTTACCCTTGAAGATTTTGAGCGGTTCAGGACTCTGGGTAACGGGGGCAGTGTGTACCTCGTGGGTTTTTTGGCAGGATCGGAGACGAGGCCTGGCCTTATTCCCCAGTGTGTCGTCCATCTCCCCACCCGTCCTCGAGAACCACGGCCAGACAGCATGGGTCTCCCAGCCCTGCACTCCGTCAAGCACCTGTCCCTCACCGCTCGTCACGCTGGGAACGGGGCACATTTGATGAGCCCCTTGCACGTCTCAGACGCTCCAGGCTAGGGCACCCGTCTGTGCCTTGGCTCTGCAACTGGGAGTCGTCAGCACTGGGGCCAAAGGGGGGACTTCGTGACGAGCAGGGAATGAAGGCCAGGGGCTTGGGCAGTGCCTTCAGCCCCAGCTGGGCCCTGGGCGGGGGCAAAGCGCCCCCGAGAAGCTGTTCACAGAGAGCTCTGAGGACGCGGGAGGGAAGGCATCTTAGACCCCCTCCCGGCTCTTAGAGGACGAGGTGCGTCAACGGCATGTCTGTGCCCTTTGCGGACTTGTGGCTTTTGCGGGTTCTGGGGAGGCGGAGGGCGGAGGGCGGACTCTTCCCTGGAAGTTACTCCGGCATCTAGATCACCGGCTCACCCTCACCGTGGCTGGAGGGTGGGTGTCCTGGGACAGCGCCGCGGGCCGGCTCATGCGGCATCCCCACGGTGGTGTTCCACACGCCTGACCTGCTAGTTCGTGGGAACCGTCCCCAGCTGTCGGTCGGTCTTCCTGTCCTGCATTTGGGATGTTTATTTAGAAAGTGAGTCTTAAGTGGGACTTCGGTGCTGGAGACGGCATTTCTGCGAGGTCACGGTTGGTCACTGAAAATATTTACTTGGGACGGATACTCTCTCTCTTGGTGATTTGCACCCATAAGAGCCATTTAAACTACAGATGGCTCATTTTCCTGTTACCTAAACACTGTCTCACCTCTCCTTCGGGAAGCCTTGCCTGTGTGAAGGTCCTTGAGGGCCCCACTTTTCTGGGGAGGCGGTCCCCTGAGTGGAGTATGTGGGGCGGGAGGAGTAGGGTTCACTTTGATCCTGGCTTAGCCCTCACTGGAGGCCGGGGGTCCCCAGACATAGCCCGCATTGGAGGCCACGGCTCTCCAGGCAGCATGAATGGACGGGGCCCTCTGGCCTCAGCCACGTCGGAAGGCAGGGGCCGTAGCTTGTGCGCATTAGAGGATGGGGTCCCCAGGCTGGCCCGTGTCAGAGGACGGGAAGCCACCCCCACCGAGCCGCCTCAGGAGCACCCTGAGCTACTACAGACTCCACGCCTGATGCGGACAGTACAGAACCTTCTGGAAGAGCCAGGGCATGTGGTCCGTCTGCAGTGAAGCTCACTTTGGCCCCTGGAGGTTGTGCGGCAGCGTCTGACATCTTAGAGACACCGGGTGCGTGCGGGTGACCAGACGTTGATGCCGACCTCGTGAGGGAGGATGGGCGGTGAGCCCCGGGTGTGTGTTTTCCTCGTGAGGAAAGACCGACTGCGCTGCCGGGGCCCCAGCCCACCCCCGCCCCCCATCCACGGGGAACAACCCGGAGCCCTGAGAATCAGCATTGGACTGTGTTTTATTGACAAAGCCTCACCGTTCCTGGCGGTCACGAGGTTTTCTCTTCTACATTTTAGGGCGAACGGTTTACGCTGCCTTCATCTTCGCCCCCGCCATGGTTCCCAGAGGCCAGCTTTGTACCGCGCACGCTGGCTCCACCCCCCCCTCCCCCCGACCTGCCCCTCGCGGTCTCGGTCCATGGTGGCGTGGGTGCAGGTAACACCGTAAACGGGCAGCGGTGGGCCGGCGACCCGGACGGCAGCGGCGGCTCTGGTTGGAGAAGAACCTTCCGGCAGAGGCAGCTCGGGTGCTCAGGGTCACTTAGCCGGTGACGGCGGGCGGCTGTTCTGAGCGGGCTGCCGGGAGAAGGGCTTCTCCCTTCCTGTCTCGCCCGAGCACACTTGTCCGTACCACAAGGAAGCCACGTGCCACAGACGTGGAGAACGGACCACAGCGTCCAAGTCAGATCTGCTCAGTGTGTTCTGTCCAGACTTCATTTTTCCCGAGGATGGCAGAATTATGGCGGCTCGACCTCAAAACTGAGGGATTTCCTCCAGAGCGTCGCCTCCTCTCTGCTTCCATTGGCCGGCGCGAGACGCGTCTTCTGCTACGGGACACAGTGGGCGTGGAGTGGAGCGTGAGCCCACGCTGGTCCCCGTGCCCAGCCGCCGGCGCCCCGAGCTGCCGCCGTGAGCGGGGGTGGGGAGCCCCGGTGCTGTGCGCACGGCCCGGGGTCAAGATGGCTGGCGGTGAGGGCTCCTCAGAGCCTAGGTGCGCCCGCAGCTGGGGCACGGACGGTCCGGCACGTTCCGACCGGGCTCGGGCCGTGGCGTGCGGCCCAGCCCTTCCTCCGCCTTGCCGCGGGGCCGACCCGGCGTTCGGGCTCCGCCGGCCCGGCTCCGCCGGCCCTACACCGCGCTGCTGAACTTCACGTCTGACTGTTCGGTGCTGTCCGGGATGACCGCCTTCAGGGCGGCGTGGCAGAAGCGGTTCAGGGCCGACACGCCGGTTTTCTGCTCGATGTACAGCCTCAGTTTGTCCCTGAAGGTCTCCCCCAGGAAGCTGTAGATGAGGGGGTTCAGGCAGCTGTTGGAGAAAGCCGCGAGGTTGACGATGTGGCCGGTCAGGGGGTAGGCGTGCCGGAAAGACTGCTGGCAGGGAGCGGCTCCGGGCGGCGTGCGCCGCAGCAGGTGAACGCTGATGAACACGTTCTCGGGCAGCCAGCAGATGAAGAAGACGAGGACCACGGCGAAGATCATGCGGAGCGCCTTCTGCCTCCGGGGGCGCAGGCCTCGGTGCTTGTGAGCCTTGACGAGGACCCGGACGATGAGCGAGTAGCACAGGCCGATGATGGCGAAGGGGATGACGAAGCCCAGGGTGACCTCGAGCCACTGGATCTCCTTGACGTCCGCGAAGCAGAAGCAGACCTCCTCCGTGTGCTGCAGGTGCACCGCGGTGAAGGGCACCAGCGTGGCGGACACGGAGGCCATCCAGATGAGGCCGCAGCTCAGCCGGGCGTGGTGCTTGGTGCGGAACGGGCCGGAGCGCACGGCCCTGGCCAGGGCGAGGTAGCGGTCGAAGCTCATCCACGTGAGGAAGAAGATGCTGCTGTACATGTTGATCTGCAGGAAGAGGGACATGAAGGTACACAGCACGGCGATGTCGTAGTACTGCTCGTCCAGGTTGAACACCTCGATCAGGGAGTCGGCCACCAGGATGAGGTCGGCCGCCGCCAGGTTGATGAAGTACAAGTCGGGGATGGTCATCTTCTCCCGGAAGCTGATGTTCACCACCAGTATCAGGATGTTCCCCACGAAGCCGATGGGGAAGAGGAAGATGGTGTACAGGCAGGACAGGAAAAGCCCGATCACGTACTGCTGGTGCTCGGAGAGCTCGCCCGTCCGGTTGGCCAGGACGCTGCCGGGGAGCGTGCGGGACAGGTTGAGCTCCGGGGAGGTGCCGTTGTGAGCGGCCGCGTGCGTCTCCATGCCGGAGACGGGCGCCGGGGGCGTCTCGTCCGTGTCCCCGGGGGCACAGCTGTCCAGGTCTGCCGCACGGCTCACAGAAGCCCGACGCGAACAGTCAGTCCGTCTCCGGAAAGACAGGCGATGCTCTGTGAAGGGAGCCAGGCGTTTGCAAGATCCGAACTCCTCCCGGGCAGCGCTGGGGGCGGCGCGGGTCTGTCCCGCGGGCAGCCGGGCAGCCGGAAAAGGCCCTCCATGTCCACACCACGGGCGGCGCCCGGCCTGGGCCCCTGGGGGGCGGCGGCCGCTGCGGTCAGGCCCGCCGGGTGGCGCTCACCACCCGCACACCTGAGAGGGAGAGACGGAAGACCAGTGAGTCTGTGACTCGAGTCTTTCACGGCTCCCCGCCAGGACGGACGCCGTGGCGGCGGGTGGCCCGGGGGGACGGGTGGGGCGGGACGTGAGGTCCCGGCGTCTCGGAGATGTGGTTGTCACTGAGCCGAGGGAGGGGAGTTAAGTGCAGAAAGTGCCCCGTTTTCTGTCCCCAGGGCTCCCGGGCCGCTCAGTCCGAACCGGAGCCTGGGCGGTGAGTCATGCTACCGCGCGGTGGGCGCCTTTCTTAAAAATAGCCGAACAGCAGGCTCATGAAGGAACGCGGCCGTTGGGTCTGGAACTCTCAGGAAAAGTACTATCTGCCAGCAGAGGAAATCAAATTTATTTCGGCAGCTGTTGGGAAGAGGACCAAGATGGGAAGGGAAAAACCCAGCGTCTGTGAAGACGGCCGACCCGGGGTGCTCGATGGAAACTGGAGCAGAGCCTCTCACGGTGCGACAGAAAACAGATCTAGGTTTTCCTGCTCCCCACGCTCGGGTGCCCCCACACGGAACTTTCTTCGTGATATGACCTGAAGTACCGAAAACAGTCCTTGGCTTAGGAAATAGTGTTCGCTCAGCATTTTGATAAACTATCTGAAACAGCGAGTACGTTTCTGCAGTGATGTCTGTAACCTAGAAACTGCGTTAAAAAAGCCTCAGCCGCCGACAGGTCTCGTGTCCGAGGCCGCCCACCGCGACCCGGCTCGGCCCGAGAGTCGGGGGGAAGGGAGGGGAGTGCTGTCGGCGGCCGTGTGTGGGCCGCCACCGCTGGGGGTGCTCCCGGCCTCCCGGGGCCGGGGGCCCCCACGGAGGCCGAGGAAGCCGGCCCTGGCGCGTTAAAACGGCCTTGAGTTGTGTTTCTTCCGAGGGTTTTTGTTTGACCCTGTGAGACGGTCGGGGATCACTTTTGAAGTGTTGCCCAACCAGACCAGACACTCACCGAACCCTTGCTCAGGAGTCTTGCTCCAAAGGAAACCCCGAAAAGCAGAGCAGAGAAAGACCAGTCTCAGCCTTCAGGTCACATAGTGACCGAGAAGCGTTCGGCAAGCTTTGCTCGGCGGGCGTGGAGACGTCTGTGCTCTGTGTTGTGTCGTGTGTAGCAGACAGCGCCAGCGGGGACCTCATGAATGTCTAGCGTTTAAAGCCTCTCTCGTTAACTTGTCTGTAAGGAGCACGCAGAGCAGAGCGCCTGTTTGGCTCTCTGAGCTCGGAAACCTGGGCCGCTTCCGACCGTCTTCGGAGGAAGACACAGCGAGGGGCCCTCGGCGCGCGCTTCCCGCCGTCGCCAGCATAGGCTGCGCGGGCAGTTTTAAAGTGAGTCCTCTGCTCCTTTCCCACGCACGTGAACCCGCTGATCCTGGACGGATACTCTTATTGTCACCGTGCTGTAATGACGGGACGCGGGAACTAGCATGGGCCTGCTACTGACACCGCCCTCACGAAGGTGGACCGTGGATGTGTAAAGGCGCGTGTCATTGTGGTCTCGTTTCGGTTCGGGTTTCCACTGCCTGTCCAGCTCTAGAAAACCAAAACCAGGGGCTCAGTCGGTTGGGTGTCCGACTTCGGCTCTGGGCACGATGTCACAGTTCGTGGGTTTGAGCCCCGCGTCGGGCTCTGGGCTGACAGCTCGGAGCCTGGAGGCTGCTTGGGATTCTGTGTCTCCCCGCCCCCCCCTCCCCCTTCTCAGCTCATGCTCCGTCTCAAAAATGAATAAACATTAAAAAAAATTAAAAAAAAAAGAAGGAAACTAAAACCACATTTTGTCAGGCCAGCTGGGTGTGTATCTTGGTGAAGGAACACCGGTCCACCCGGCTGTGTCGCCGGGCAAGCGTTTTCGTTGACTGGCTAACATCCTAACCGGAGGCAGGGCCTCGCTTGACCAACCTAACGACAGAGCGCCGGGGAGTCGGGGGACTGCTGCGCTGGGCACGCGTTACAGAAAGGACCTTTGCAGAAGCCTCTGCCCCGCAGCCCCGCTGGGGCTGAGCCAGGTGCGGGTTCGTGTGTGGAGTAGAGGCTTTGTAGCCTCGGTGCCTCTCTCACCGCAGGGTGACCTGTGTGCCCCCGTCCGCGTCCAGCTGTGACCACAGCGTGCCGCACCTGACGCGGGACCACTGAGCCGGGCCCGCCCGCGGTCTCCCCTCCCGTGACGGAAGAGGCTGCACGGCGGGTCCGCGGACTCCCACCGCGGCACCGACCCGAACGCAGAACCGGGAACCCGGGACCGAGACTCACCTGCGATGCAGCCGGCCACCCCAGCCCAGGCCGGCTCCGCGCAGGCCCTTCTCGTGTCCCTGGGAGGGCTTGTCGGCCGGCCTCGGCGGGTGCACTCCCGGCAGGCTGGAGGTGCGGCCGAGACTCTCCCTCGGGTGGCGGGAATTCTGGCCTCGCTTCCCCCCGTCGAAGAATGCCGGAGCGGTGGTCCTGCAAGGGGACGCCTGCCTGGGGCACGAGGCCGACCGGCCAGAACGCCCGTCATTGCTGCGGACTCGGAGGAGGCACCGCTGGCTTTATAGGCTTCCCAGGGCCGCCCATTGTGCTCTGCTGGACGGCCTCCCGAGGAGGCCGGCGTTAACCATTTTTTTGCCGGCTACTTTTCGCCCACGCCGTGGCGGTGAGCCCAGGCCCACCATGCATTTTTATGGAAGTTTCCAGACTTAACTGCTTTTCCTCACCCGCTGATACGACTTTCTTAAGTTTGAAAGCATCGTTAAGTAGGTTTTGTATACCTTTTAGGTGATGACCCATCGTCACCTACTGGAACTTAAGTACTCTTGCTTGTTTTTGAAACTAAACAGTAAATTTCCTGAACCTAGAGAATAGTGTGCAAATTATACAGAGAATTTAACCTAGGAATTTCACAAAGGCGTTTGCAGAAAGAAATTTAAACCTAAGAAATAGCAGGTATTTGGGGCAAGCACGTTAGGAAGCAGAGTGGTTTCTCTGCCGTGGGGATGAATCGTGTCTCCTCTGTCTCCTTCCCTTTACTCTGGAAACCGCCGGAGTGCACCTGCCCTGCAGGCTCTGTGACCAGCCACGGCCACAGCCCTTGTGCAGGGGGGGATGGCCCCGGTCCCCAGTCCCAGGGCCTGACCGCCCCGCGAGTAGCTGCTGTCTCCCGGCACCCCGGCGGCCTGGAGAGAGGCTGGCAGGGCCGCCCCGGCCCCAGGCGCGTTCCCAGGCGCGCGCGTCAGGTCTGGAGGGCCTCTAGGACCTGCGGGCCCTGGCTGCTTGCGCCAGCTAATGCGGTTGTCAGGGACATCACGTTTTCGTTGACCTCGTACCTCCCTCTTGGTGGCTTTTCTCTTTTTAAGTCCTTTTGAAGTTGTGAGATTGAAAACTGAGGGCCATCTTTCGTATTTCTGAGCGTGAATGAGCCAGATGGCAGCAGCTGGCACCGTGGAGGCTGCCGTGTGCTCCTCCCGGAGGGGAGAGAGGCTGGTTTCAGGCTGGAGACGGAGGCGTCTGGCGGCCCGCGGGTCGTCGGCACTGGGCGCCCCTCCGGTCACCTGCACGGTGGCCGCTAGCGTGGCCCCCCTTCACGGTCTGTTTTCACAGAGCCTGTTTCAAACGAGCTGGAAGGTGTTTTGAATGATCATAGCTTCACATCTTTCAGATATTTGTTTTGGGAAATATACACGTTTATCAACAGAGAATGCTGTGTTAAATTTCCTTTGGATAAATCTTTAACACCCGGCGTTCTTTCCGACTTAGGATTGAGCCATGATCCTCATCTGTTAGCTTCTTACAGTGTTGAATGACATCGTGACACCGCGGATGCCATTGTGCGCTGAGACCTACTTCAGCCGGCCGCTCCCTCCGCACGATGGCGACGCTGCAAGTGCCCAAGGACACGATTTTGAAAGAAATGAGTCATGAGAAAGTTAAAACTTCTTCTTGAGTTAAAAGTAAATAAATAAAATAAAAACCTAAGCCTTGAAATAGCCAAGACATGTCACGTAAACACAGCCGCGGACTGCTCGCCCCAGCCCGTGGCCTGCTGGCCCGCGGCCCCACTGGGCCCCGGGGCCGGGGAGGACCTCCCGGTAGCTCCGGGGGTCCCCTCTGCGCGCCCTGCTGAGTTCACGGCGAGCTGGAGGGCCCTGAGGCCGGCGCGCTGACGTGGACGAGCCTGGGGCTGCCAGGTCTCAGGGCACCAGAGGTGGTCACCTGTCGGCCCTCGCGACTAGTTAGCATAAGGGACAGAACCCTGCTTTTAGGGTTTCAGTCCACTGAACCCGAGCTGGCGTTTGCGTGGCCAGGGACGAGAGCATCTCGCGGACGTCTTGCAATGCGTGGAGACTTCCTGTGAATTTAAAAATCTCCAGAGCGTTCACGTGAGGCTTCATTTGCTAAGCGCTGAGTGTGTTGCATCCACTAGCCCACGTAACCCTCGCCGAGCACCCAGTGCTGCCCGCGTGAGAAGCCTGAGCTCAGGCACGGTGGCCCTAAGCCTCAGTCTGGCCACTCTGAGGCCCAGGGTCCTCACTGGCACACAGCGTGCTTCCCACGTGGCTGGTGCCCTGTAACAGGGTTGTCTCAGTGCTGAACTGGACTCGTTTGCAGGTTTTTCTGTCCGTCCCCAGGATGGGATGATAGGGAAACGTCAAAGGAAATCAAGTCTGGTCAGCTTTCATTTAGTTAAATTTGCAGATGCAGCTCGGTAACGGGCATGGCGCAGAGCACAGACATGTAGTAAAGCCAGGAGGCCTGCCTGGCTGAGGGGACCCCGGGAACCCTCACCCTCATTCCCAGGTGCTCCAGGTCCGGCGCTGTCTGCATGCGGCGGTCGACCTTCCCCACGTCCCCACCCCCGCCAGCCCTGCTCCTCTGTGACAAAGAATTGTGCCCCCACCCGCAGAGGGACCCCTGAGGTGCAACGCAGCGCCCCAGAGGGAGGACGCCCAGTCTCTGAATTGCCAGGCCCTGCTTTCTCCCTCTGCGGTCAGCTGCCCCATGACCCTGGGTAAAGTGGGGGTGCATGGGGGCGTGGTTGGAGCTGCGTGATGCTGGACACCCGCCGTCTGTCGTCCTTGTCCTCGGGTGGGGTCTGTCCTTCACCAGGCGGCCTGCCTCACCAGACGCCAACACGGTCCCGGACGGCTGGGCCCCCATTTCCCGTGGCTGCCACAGGGAGAGCGCGTGTCCATCCAAGGGGTTCGCAGGGCAGCCAGCGGAACTCGGCTCACGGTTGGGACCCCACGCGACGTGGCTGCCAAGCATCAGAGCCCGTCGTTGGCGGGAAGCACGGCCCAGCCGGTGCGCTGCTTGGGGGGGGGTTAGCGGGGGGGGGGGGGGGGCAGGCGGGCAACACTGCCCACACTGCCTTTCGTGCATTTTCTCTGCTTAGCTGAGCTGGGGGAAGCCGGGAGCCCCTGCCCATGCCTGGGCGGTAGGTTTCTTTGAGACGCTTACGAAGCCCTTCTGGGTCTCGTCCTCACGAGACCTAACCCTAAGCCTGAGCACTCAGGCAAGCACCACCTCTGTGAAGACCGAGGCCGGGCCTAGAGCGGCGGGGGCACGAGCGTGGCCAAGGATCGCTGTGCATGCTCCCCTCGGGGAAGCCGAGGGGCTCAGTCTGCCGCAGGCTGGCCGGGCGAGGAGTGGCCGGTTAGGAAACACTGCAGGCCCGCCTCGAGTCCGCAGACATCGGCCGGGGCCGAGTGTCGGAACCTGACATTCTGGACGAGCCGGGGGGCGGGGGGGTGCCCACCGGGCACCCCCTCCCGTTTGAGCTCCGCGCCCATGCCCGTGGGAGCCTGCGCGTCGGCACTGCCATCCGTGCGACTCCGGCGGCAGGCAGTCCTGGGCGTGTGCAAAGGTGTGTGTCCAGACCGGGGCGCGCCGAACGGACACCGTCTGCGCGGAGGCCGTTCGTTAGAGAAAAATCGACGGGAGTCCGCAGACCCGCCATGCGGCCTCTTCCGTCACGGGAAGGGATCGTAGGTGTCCAGGTGCCGGCCAGCCTCCGCGCAGCCTCGCTCCCCACTCACCCTCGGGCACTTTGTGACACCGAGAAGGCGCGGTCCCCATGGTTTCGCTGCTGTTGACTCTTTGGACAGCTGGGCCCCTCTCGGCCGTTGCCCGGAGCTCTCTGCACATTTCCTCTAGTCCTTTGAGAGCGAGGTGCCAGCGGCAGCCGGAGCGCAGCGCGTGAGGCTCGCACAGGCTAGGGATGGACAGCGCACACGCGGTTCCGCCTGGGGCCGTCCGCCAGTGGCACGTCCTAGGAGGTCTTGCTGGAGACCTGGGTCGACCTGGCTCGTCAGGGAGAGGCTCAGAGCCGGAGGAAGTGGTTTCTTCCTCCCCCTCCCCCCACCCCTCAGTTCTGACTCATCCTTGTGAAATCGAGCTCTCCTGTCAGCCTCCTGGGTGCACGTCTCACCCCACTGCTGGAAAGCCACGGTTCTGCACGCTGCCTTGCTTCTCTGTGGCTCCTGACCCTTCTCTTGGCTCTGTCCTTGAAAAGCTCCCGTGGTCAGTGTGTCCCATCTGTCCCCGGACGGGGGGTCAGCGGACAAGACCTGCATGGCACGTGCGACAGCCGCCCGTCCCCACGGGGCCTGCTGTTCCTGGGGCACCTTCATGTTCCAGAGGACCGGCTTCCCCACCTCCTCTCCGGTCAGAGCAGGACCTCCTGGTGTCTCAGACGTTGGGCCTCCTTATACGATTTGTTTAAAGAAACGATCCTGCCGCTCGAAAGAAAACGTTTGAGAACCACCGACTGACATTCCTGTGGCTGGGTTCTAAAACTATCCCTTTAGCCAGAATGCTGAGAAACTCCGTGGGATCAGATTCTCTAGGCCTGGTTTCCGTGTCTGCTGTCCCAGCCCCAGTCAGCTGTTTCTCTGAGGAGCGCTGAACACCCGTGAGCCTCACCCCTCCTTCGGGTTGCAAACTCACAGGCTGTCGGTGTCTGTTGCTATGTATTTGTACATTAATTTAGGTCCTTCCGCCTCTGGCCGTGAATGAGTAACATAAGGGGGCTTGCCATAAGCCATCAAAAGCTGGGTAAAATAAAAGAATGAGCTGTTTTGAGACGTTGGGACGGTAGGCAGTGCGGGACCGTGGCCTCTGAGGAGGAAGCGAGTGCAGTGAGCCCCTGTTCTCACCCGGGCACCCGTCCGGAGTCAGGAGGGGTTCCTAGCAGTGCAGGATGACCGGACCACGTTGAGGGGACGGGATTGGATTTCTGGAAGCCTGAGGGAGCTGGAATTGGCAGGAGACCGGGCTGGGGAGTGGGGAGCCACGCTGAGAAAGGGCCCCCGAGGTCTGGAGAGCTGACCAGCTCCCAGAGTGTGCATCACGCTGGTCCGTGTCCCAATTCGCTGGTCAGGATAGAGGTGTTTTTGAGCGTTTACGACAAAGAGGAGAGAAGGGGTGCTGGAGTATTTAGGCCCCCCCAGACCTCACTAACAAAGCTTAAACACAGCTCTCCAGAGAATCCCGCAGATCTACAAGGAACAAAGTGTCCTCCAGAGTGAACTTCAGTCCTTTTTAAAAGGCGAGCCTGAGTGTGAAGTTCAACACTCAACAAGGGACGTTCACAACGTCCGGCATCCAATCCAGTAAAAAATTATTATGTCGCACGGGAAGGGGCGGCCCTCACACGTCAGCCGGGATGCCCTTTGTCCTGCTTGAGCCTCCTGGAGGGAGGGAGCGTCTTCCCTTCCAGGGGCTCCCAACTTCCTTGTTCGCCCCCTGCCAGCCTCTCCGGACGTGCGGGCGTGGGACTCACACCTGCCTGCCGTCCCCGGCACAGGCCGCGTGGGTGTGCCAGCGCACCGAGGAGCAGAAACGGAAGGGGAGGGGTTGTTTAAGCATGAAGTGTTTTAATGGCATGTTACAGAAGCTCCTTAACCACAAGACCCAAATCCTGTTTTTGCAAAGAAGCGGCATCAGCATTGAAGACAGGCTTGCAGACGGCACGCACGCCTTGGCCGTTAGCTTGCAGAGGAACGCAAAATATCCCTAAGAGTGGAAGCCATCCAGACAAAGGAGTGTTACTCTGCCCCGGAAAGAAGGGAGCCGCGAAGCCAAGAACGACGCGGAGGCACCTTCGACCCAGGTTACTGCGTGAAGGAAGCCAGTCTGGAGAGGCCGCCCCCTGGGTCATCCCAGCCGAGTGGCCTTCTGGGAAAGGCAGGGCCAGGGAGCCGGTAGAGGACGGGTGGGTGCCGGGGGCGGGGGGGGCGGGGTGGTAGGGGTGGGGGAGGCAGGGGTGGATAGGCAGGGCACGGGGGGGGGTGTCTTAGGGCAGTGGGTGCTCTCTGTGATGCCTTAATGAAGGACATGTGTCAGTATAGGTCTGTCTACACCCCAGGAGTGAGCCCACATGGGAACTGGGACTCTGGGTGACGGTGACGTGTCGATGTAGGTCCATCCCATGCATGTTGTGACAAATGCTCCGTTTGTGGTGGGGGTGTCACTGCGGGGAGGGTGTGTGGGTATTCCCTCCATTCCCTCTCACTTCAGTTGCAAACCTAATAAAATTGCCCTAAACAGTAAAGTTTTGATAAAAAATCAAAGCTCTCAAAGGCATGGGTTTCCTACAACCAGAGAGACACCTTCCCTTTGCCCGTTTCCTTTCTCTGTTCCACCAAGAAAATCTTGGTTTTTGTTTTTGTTTTTTAATCTTTATTTTTGAGACAGAGTGCAAGCGGGGGCGGGGCAGAGAGAGAGAGGGAGACACAGAATCCCAAGCAGGCTCCAGGCTCTGAGCTGTCAGCACAGAGCCCGACACGGGGCTCGAACTCACGGACTGTGAGATCGTGACCCTGAACCGAAGTCGGACCTTAACCGATGGAGCCACCCGGGCACCCCAACCAGGAAGATCTTGATATAAATGTAGCAAGAATGGTAAATGTACATTTTGGATTAAGGTTAATCATTGAACCTCGTATTTTATGTTTCATATGTTACCAGCCTTTCCGCAAATAATGTCAAATGGCGTGGCGGAGGCTTTAGGCACAGAGCTTTTCGCGGGCCACCCAGAGCTCCTGGCGGTGGGCACCGGCTGCCTGCCAGGCCACAGCGGGGCAGGAAGCGTCTTGTGGTGCTTTATCAGCACGCGGGTGACACTCTCAGACTCCGCCGATGGTGGCAAATTTAGAAAGATCAAGGCAAACTTCTTTGCTCTCGGTGCTACTTGCGAGGGCCAAACTCTCAGTGTTAAAGGGTAACCAGGTAAGAGCCCTTCAGGGCCAGATTATAACGTGGCCATAAATTCTGTCGTTGTCGTCGTCTGACCGGGGTAGGGGTAGAGACCGGTGCCGGCCAGCGGACACGCCAACCGTGGAATCACCCATTAGAATTGAGGACCTGTCAGCCCAGTCAGATGTGTTCGGCCGGCTCCTGCCCGGACACTCACTGCACCCTGCATTCGCAGGGTTTCCTGTCGCTGCAAAGCCTTGGTTTGAGCCAAGCTCTGGAGCGTGTGCGTAGGTGGAGCCCGATGCCGGGAAGCTCGTTCTCCGCGCCTTCAGACGGTGCTGTTCCCTACCCGCCAGGCACGCCCCCTCATCGCCCGTCGTGCTCGTCTGCTGCATCGCCTCCCCCCCCCCTCCCCCCCCCACTCTCTTCAGGGACAAGCCGTCCCGGGCCTCTCCCTTCCGGCACCGCCGGGCGAGGCCTGGGTGAGGTGCTCCGGGATGCTGAGCGGGGCCTGTGGAGGAGGAGGCCGGCCAGGGAAGCCACACGGCTCTCCCCAAACGGGACCCGCTCCGCGGGGCTCGTGAGGAGCTCGTCCCCGGGCGAGCCCCCGTCCCTCTGCAGCGTTGGCCGGGCCTGCCACAGGAGTGCGGGTGGTACGCCGGCCGGCGGGCAGACGCGCTCGGGGCGGCGGCCGGAACCACGGGGGGAGCGGGGGCCGCGTCCCTCCGGGGAGGGGCCGCCCGCCGGGCCGGCCCGAAGCCCGGGCTGACCTTCACGACTTCATACTCGGGCCGGGCGGTCGGCGGGTCTCCCTGGCACAGAGTGGCTTCGTACGGCACCCCGGACGTGCCCGGCGGGGCCGCCGGCCCCGGGGAGCTGCAGGAGGCGCGGCCCGCCGCGGCAGCCGGGCTCGCCGCAGGCCCGCGGGCACCCTTGGCAGCCGGGCGCAGGCGGGGCGGAGAACCCCGCGGCGGGAACTTGAAGGGCATCGCCAGCCGCACGTACCGCGCGTCGAAGTAGCAGATGCGGGCGGGAAGGAGAGGACGGCACAGCCCGGGTTGCTGGCGGCGCCGAGCGAGAGCAGCGTCACCGGCCCCTTGGTGCGGCGGGGTCTGGCAGGAACGCGCGCAGGCCGCCCCGCCGGCCTCGGCCCTTTACGAGGGCGGTCAGGCCGAAGAGCCCGGCCGCCTAGCTCGCCGGGACACACGGGGCCCCGTAGACGCGCAGGCGCCTGGAGAGACGCTCTGTGCGGCGAAGACGTCTTCCACCGCCATGGAGACGCGGCTCGGGTGCCGGGTGGTTCCCGTGGGGTCACCGTGGGGTCCCGCCAAGGGGTCGGTCGGGGGCTGTGTCTGTAGGAGGGGCCCCCACCAAGGTGAGTGGGCACGGGGATTGGTGTGGCAGCCCCCTTCCCTACGCGGGGCGCCCTGGAGCAGGGGCCTGGGTGCCTGTGACACCGGGCAAGGGTGCGAGGACGTGCCCACCCCGCTTTCCAGACGGCCCCTCGGCCCCTCCTCCCCAACGTCAGCAGGACCCTTCTCGCATGAGAGAAACGCCTTCTCCGAATGAGGTTACGTCCAAGCCCCGCCCCGAAGCGTGTGCACCAGGGGCCTTGATCCCCCGACGCGGCTGGAGGACCCGGTCCGGAGCCCCGCCAGCGAATCGCGCTCACTTCGGCCGGGGCTCTGCCTCGTGGCGGAACGGCCGCAGTCCACACGGTCGTGAACCACGTCGCCCGGCTTCTGGACCCAGAAAAATTCTGACGGACTCTGGCCTGAGGGGACCGTGCTCGCAGCGCCCCCCGTAGAGA
The DNA here is from genome assembly GCF_018350195.1 of Panthera tigris. NCBI lineage: Eukaryota > Metazoa > Chordata > Mammalia > Carnivora > Felidae > Panthera > Panthera tigris. The sequence goes on along the minus strand of NC_056675.1, from coordinate 974,069 downwards.
CTGAAACGCGGCGCGCCCTGGCCGCTGCCCCCAGGGCCCCGGGGGGGGGGCCCTTGCGCCCGAGGCCGGGAGCTGTCTTACTGCCTCCGGGCTGTGAAGTCCTGAGTCGGGGCTTTAAGTGACAGTGCCGTCAGGCTCGCGGCCTTCCCAGCCGGTCCTTTGTCACAGAAATAATTCCGTTTCTGTGGACGTGTGTGCTCCCCGTTAAACTTTAGCTAAATGAGGCTGCTCGTTCTTTGAAGGAAGGCGAAGGAATAAAACCGGGAAGCTGATGTTAATGGAAGGCTCCCGGGTGGGCCCGGCCCCACCGCCAGCTGTCGTTTTCTCTGCGCGGCGCCCCGAGGGCCCGGCTGGCAGAGCCACGCGGTGTGGCCACCCTCCGCCAGCACGTGATTCAGAAGTAGAGCGCGCAGGTGAACGGCCTTTCTTCCCGCCATCACACGAGGGCGCTCTGAATAACACCCCGTTCACTAGACCCGCAGGTGGCTCGCGCGGCGTCTTCGCGCACACGGACTCCTCGCGGGCTCTCCTTCTTGCCCCCTGACGCCCCCCGGCGCCTCACCTGTGTGACAGCTGTGGGGTGCACCGTCCGGGGACTGGGGGGGAACGCCTCGTGTGCTCGCTTGATCTGGCGCACGGACAGCTCTGCCCGCGGACTGACCCCGCTCTGACCGCTGCTCCGCACCCCGCCTCGGCGCCCCTCCTCCGCACCCCTGCTCCGCACCCCTGCTCCTCGCCCCACCTCTGCGCCCCTGCTCCGTGTCCCTGCTCCGCACCCCTCCCCTGCACCCCACCTCCGCACCCCACCTCCGCATCCCTGCTCTACACCCCTGCTCCGCACCCCACCCCGACGCGACGTGAGCGCACATGTTCCCCAGGCGCCCATCTGGCCGGCTTTGTCCGAGAGACACGGTAAATCATGATGTTGTCCATTGCTGCTGCTTATGGTGATGAGTGATTCCCGGGCCGCTGAGGGACCTCACAATTAAGAATAGTGGCCGGACTGAGAGGAAGTGATGCGGCATGTTAATCTTTAATTAAGGCAAATTGGAAAGAAGATCCTGTGAACATTGACCACAGGTCGGGAAACCGCATTAGGCTGTCCCCGTGTCCGATCCCCGCAGCTGGCCAGTGTTCCGGGCACTTCCTGGGGCGAAGGGTATCGTCTTTGCCGGTGGTTTGGGGGGCATTCGTTGTCGGAGGCCCCCTGGCTTGTGCCAGTGCACTCTGTCATCTGATTTGGTGGCCGGGCTCCGGGTCACCCAGCCAGGAGGACGGAGGCCTCGAGAGCTCGTCCCAGACTCGTCAGCCTGTCGACTGCTTCTCGCCTCGCCCTGTGCTTTTCTCCCGAAGCAGGGGGCCTTCCTTGGGGCCGAGGGGGCTCCAGCCTCACCGTGTCGTCCGCGTGGCGGGGCCGGGTGCCGGCCTCCACACTTGCTCGTGTCTGTAGACCACCCGCCTGCTCGCCAGGCTCCAGGACAGCCCCTTCCCAGGCAGGGGGACATTCAAGGAAAGGAAGGCCCCAGTGTGTCCCAGCAGCACACAAAGCAGGGTGCTGTCCCCCCCGCCCCCCCCACCCAAGCTCCATCTCCTGGGTTTAACTGAGGTTTGCCGGCTCTGGTCCTTGGGCCCCGAGGCTGCGTGGGCAAAGGGTGCGGTTCTGGCACCTCTTTGTGCCTTCGGAATTGGGCCCAGGGGTGAGGCGTCCCTGCAGGCGACAAGGCCGGCTGTTGGTGAGGCCAGCCTGGGCGGGGCTGCCGGGCTGTCTCAGGTTGGCTCCTTCTGGGCCCAGGAGCACGGGGCCCTCTCCGGGCGGTGCACCTGCTGCCCACGGCCCCGCCCGCCTTGTCTCTCCGCTGACAAGGAAGAGGCCGAGGGGCCGAGGCTGCCACCAGGGGCCGGGCTGCTTGCCTCCTCTCTCCTCGGGGCCACCTTTGGGTCGTGTCTGGAAAGAGAACACGGAAACGTGGAAGACGGGTTCTCGCGAGATGTCCGTGATTCCTGCTCTCCCGCTGCCCTCGCACTCGCGTCCCTGGCTCTCAGCTCTTCCCTACGGCTTCTCTTGGGCCCGGCAGTCCTCCTCCCGCCCCCTCCCCCCGCTTCCCGTTCACCCCAGAGGGGCGGAGGGCAGTGGGCAGAGAAGACACCGGGGTGGGCTCCCCAGAGTCAGGGCCTTCACTGGCGCCGTTGGGACGTCCCGAGTGTTTACCACCCTCCACACGCTGTTGGAAGCACTTACGACGATTTCCTCAAACTCGACAGTTTTCCACAGGAGGTAGGGACGCGCCAAATCCTACTTCACGGCACAGGTGACTAAGCCACAGAGCAACGGAGTCATCTCTTTGGTCACCCAGGAACTTAAAGCATCAAGGCCTGACCCTGGACTTTTCCAGAATCCTCGTGCCTCAGGCACTTTCTCCCTCGGCGTGATGCCGTGATGCCGTGGTGCCGGGTCAGAGGTCATTGCTGTTTGATGCTGGGCAGTTCCCCCGCTCAGAGAGGGGTGGCTTGTGCGTCCGCCACTCCAGGGACGTTTGGGTTAATTCCAGGATTTGGCTGTCACGGCTGCTTTACGGTTTTTATACACGCACGTACATTTTTACAGGCAAGCATAGTATTTTTTCCCCTTGGGTGGATACTTATAAGCGGGAACGCGAGGTTTTCTTGTTCGTTGTTAAATTTTCCGTTTGATAAATGTGACGTCACGCGTTGTAAAGACGAGGCGTATGGTGTGTTCCTGTGAGGAGAGTCCCGCCGTGGTGGTGTTGGCGAGGCCTCCCGTCATCCTGTCTGCGGTCGTCGGCTGTACGCTGGGTCTCTGTGCCTTTGTCGCCTTTGTCACCTCCCGTTCACGTGTGTGTCCTCACACGTCGTTCGTTTTACCCCCACCCCCACCCCCCTCCCTCCATAACCACCGTCTCCCTGGTTTTTTTCTTTAAGTTTATTTCAAAAGACGGAGAAGCGTGTGAGCAGGGGAGGGGCAGGAAGAGGGAGAGAGAATCCCGAGCAGGCTCCGCCCAACCCTGGGCTCCAGCACAAGCCCTGAGACCGCGACCTGAGCCCAAACCAACACTCTGAGCCGCCCAGGTCCCTGCCAGTTTTTACAGCGGGTTTAACCTCCTTAGCTTCCACGTGTGTGTGAGTCACGCGGGGCTTGTCCTCTGATTTGCCTCGCTGAGCGTGGCGCGTGGCCGGTCCGTGTGCCGGTCCACGTCACGGGTGGATGCTGTCCCACTGTGCGCGTGCCCCGTGTCTTCCCGCGCCGTGCACCTGTCGATGCGCTCGGACAGTTTCTAACCTGACGTGAGGCTGCCCGCGTCGGTCCGCGAGGCCGTGCTGTTTTGCTTCCCTGCCAGAACCTGCACTTACCCACCCCTGTGCTAAAGCCCAGATCTTACCTGAGACTCCGAATTCCCTGGAGACGAGCCGACCCTCCAGGACCGCCCGTGCTTTGTTCCAGTGCCAGTGTTGGGCTGAGAACCAGGGCTTCTGGGGCCCTTTTCTGAGCCACGAGGAAGGGCTGCCAAGGTCCAGCTCCAGGGTCCCCGGGGAGCCGGCCAAGGCCAGAGCTTTGAGAATTTTGTGTCCTTTACCGAAGCTCGTGGCTGTAGCTCCTCGGATGGTCTTCCAGGATGGGAGGAGGGTTGGTGCGCGGGGCTCCCTCGTCCTCCCGGAGCGGGGCTCTGGCCGGTGGCGCAGCCTGTGCTCCCCCGGGCCTTCCCCCTGCGGCCGCCTCCGCCCCCCTGGCTGCGTCGTTAGGGACCCGCGTGCCGTGGTTGAGTCTCCCTCCCGTCCCCGGGGGCTGTGCCGGGCGCACTCGGGTCCCCGCTTCTGCGTGGTCCTCGTCATCCCACCGGATGAGCAGTGGCTCCAGGGCTGTGACCCCGCTGCGGACCTCTGCCTGGTCTCTGGGTTTTCGCTCCCGTGTTTGTGTTTTGCTGGGTCCTTTCCAGTCCTGTGCCTGTCTCACAGGTGATCTGGGAAGGTCATAAGCTGCTTCTCTGTGTGGAAAGAGCATAAGCCTTTGAGGTCACATGGGGGTGTGCTGCATCTCCTGGGGGGAAGTGTGTGCACGTGTGTCCGTGTGTCCCCTGGAGGCAGCGCCCCGGGTGATTCCGCTGTGCTCTCGGCCCGTCTGGCCAGCGGGCACACACCACCCCCTCGATGCCCCGCGTCCCCGTGCCTGCAGCCCCGTGGGTCCCACATGTGAACCTTCGGGCACTTGTCACTCGGGGCGCCACCGTCTCCGGGCGCCGTGGCGTCTCTACCAGCTCGTGGCGTGGCAGGTGTGTGAGTGGTGGTGGCCGCGTTACACGCTCTGTGTCGATCTGGTGGCCGGGAGGTGGGCAGACGTTGAGCTACAGGATGGAGCACGTCGACGGCCTCTTGCCCCGCCCGGGCCCTCGGGAGGATTCCTTCCCGCGGTGTCCCGAGGCGCCAAGCCCTTCTCCCTCGCGGTCAGCTCCTCCCTCCCTGGCTCCCGCGCTCCCTCTGGCAGGACTTGGCTTCTTTAGCGCCTTCTGGTCTTGGCTGCATGAATGTTTCCATCCCAGTCTCCTGTGCTCCCTGCAGGCTGAGAGCCCCGGGGCCCGATGAGTCACCGTGCAGCCCATCCGTGGCCAGGCCCTGCGCCGTCCAGCCCGGCCCGCTTGACGGAGGCGCGGTGTGGAGGGCGTGAGCTTTCGTGGACCCGTGGGCTGGGACGGGAACACGAGGGGCAGTGTGGCTGCTTGCCCACACCCTTCTGTGGGGACCTGCTGCCGGGCAGCCCCCTCGTCCCCATCCTGGTCGCCTGAAGACGCGAATTCCCGAACTGTCCGGAATGTCGCCTGTGGCCTGTGGGGAAAATAACCTCCTTAAAAGGGTAAAGAGTGAAGGTTTCTTTCCGTTTTCCTCCATTTGAGTCTCCTGAGACCTTCTTCGTCTCTCCCGGACACACTTGATGTGCACACGTGCAGACACCTGCCCCCCGGGAGACACACGCGGGCACACACACCCCCCGCCCCCCAGGGCACGCCGCTCATGCCCCTCTGACCTGGAGGGAGCACCCGTTCTAACACAGTGGACGGACGCCCCGTCTCGCCTCTGTCCCCGCAGCCTTCGTGGGCACCTCTGTGTCCCTGCGTAGCTGGGAGGCCAGACCACACCTGTGGAAGGGCTTGCCCCTCCTGTGAGGGCAGGCCTGGCTCTGGGCGCTCCTGTGATCTCTCTCTGACCCTGGGCGCGCTTCCCCTGGGTTCCCTTGGCTCTGCAGCAGCGGGCTGGGAGAGGCACAGTGAGTGGAGGGCCCCATCCTGGAAAGGCCCATCCTTTCAGTCCCCTGTGAGAAGCTTCCCACCCCCACCCCCGGTCTGAATGGTGCTCAGGGCAGAGACGACGGGGATCTGCCAGCTTGGGGGCACTCGTTTGTGTCCACCGGAAGCCCCGGGGGCCCTGTGTTTGCCGGCACTTTCCATGTAGCGTGCTGAGGACAGCCTCTCCTTCCCAAAGCTGAGCCTGGGAGAGCTGGTTTTGCAAACCCACCCGTGGTTTGGAGATGCACCCTCCATCCACGTGGCCCTGGTGGCTGGTCCCCGTGGCCCTGCCCTCGTGGGCCATCAGGGCCGTAGCTCGAGAGAACCTGTAGCTGGAGCCCGGTTGGACAGGGCTGGTGGCCCCGTGAGTGAGACCGTGAGCCCCACAGAGCATCGCGGCAGAGGGCACCGCGCGGCCTGCTGTGGGGTCTGGGGCTGGGTGGGTGATCTGGAGGAGGGTGGGCGAGGGAGGAGGCGCCCGTTTTGACCAGATGGGAGGGTGTTGGTGTTCCGCGACCTTACGCTGTCTGCTTCCTGCCGGTCCCAGGACCACGTCCGATGCTGGCTCTCAGGGTGCGTGTCGCCCTGTTAGGGCCAGACTGGCCATCAGACTCTTATTTCTGTCCTCCCCCACGTGGCCACTGCAGTGTCCTGTGTCCTGGACTGTAGTGTGGGACCCTCGGCACCTCATAGCCAGCCAGCCGCCTGGTGACAGGGTGCTGGGGCCACTGTGCGGCCCTGCACACCTCTCCCCTACCGTCTCTGCTCTGCCGTCACTACCTTTCACGTCCGGCCTGGCCCTCTGCTGCCCTGACCCTCCTCGGGCTCCCGGCCGAGCCTGACTGGGAGCCGCCTGCCCCCTCAGGGTCCCACGCGGGACCCAGGCCTGTCCCCAGAGGTTGAAGGCTCGGCCCCTGGGCTTCCGTCATTGCCCTGTCCCAGCAGCAGGGGAACACTGGCGCTCTGTGGGCTGGGAGGCCCAGCTTTTCGCACCGTGGGTCTGTGATCTTGGACAAAGTGATCAGCCCGTGCGTGTACATCACCACTCAGCATCTTTATGAAGATTTTGTCAGATGGGGTTGTGTGTAGGAGCGCCCGGTTCCCTCCCACTTACGGAGAGGATTCAGCTGGTGGGGGGACCCTTTCCTTCCACACCACACTGAGCGTCACCTGAACACAAAGCCCGCCTTGTGCGGAAGCCTGGCCGCCCCTGCTCGCGTTGAAAACTCGAACCTTCCTTCCCAGGCCTCTGGGTAGAAACGCTGCCAGGTCTGGGCTCCCAGTTCCTCCCGACCGCAGTCGCGGAAAGAGCCCCCGCCCCCCGCCCCCCGCCCCCGATTCGTGCCCCATGAAACATACACGTCCCAGATGTGGCTGCTGGAAGGCATACACTGTGCTCTGCCAGACCGGACCTTCTCCGTGTTCGTGCCCCCGCGCTAGCCACGCCTCTGGCGGCTTCAGTCTGCATCCAGATGCGTGTGTTGCCCGTGGACAAGCCTTTCCGGTTCTGTCTTCAGGACACAGCGTTGGAGCCACTGATCATCTTTTTTGAACGAGGAAGCCCCGAGCGGTCCGTTCAGTCACTTCCAGGCTGAAAGTGTAGGAAAACGAACTCTGTTTTACTTTTTACCGGAGCCAGTCTACAGTATAAAGAAACCTGAGTTTTCAGAGTGAAGCGTCGCTCAGCCGTGAAATCGCCCGTCCCCCGGCCGGCGGCTGAGCGGGTGGTGGGGAAGCAGACGGAGGCAGGGAAAGAAAAGGAAGCCCAGAGGGTCGGCGGCTGACCTGTGCCGGGGCCTGTGAGCTGTGCAGGCGGCTCCTGTCCGCCTCCGGTCCTCCCCTCTCCGCGAGCTCCCTTGCGGGCAGCGGCCAGGCAGAGGCCTCCAGTTCTGTAAGGAGGACAGGAACTCAGTCTCAGGTCGTTCCAGCCACACAGGCCACACTGGGAACAGCATATGCTTTGGCCGCGTGACCCAGACAGGTTCAGGTCGGCCTGCGTACAGAGTCCCGGTGTGGCGGCCGGAGCAAGTAACGCGTGTGCCTCCCAGCGACTGTGGGCGCCCAGCGGTTTCCTGTGGATTCCACACGCTAAACGGTCCCTCCCAGAAAGCGGGCAGCGTCTGCAACTTGAAATAGGACCTAAAACCCCACCCGTGATACAGAAGAAGCCCTCACAACCTGTCTTGCCGAGGGAAAGTCCCCCGAAGCCTTCCCTTGAGAGCACTCGGCCCCAGGGCCCGCGTTGGCACCACCCAGGCCAGGATTGGGGCTCTGCCCTCTGCCCCCGGACAACGGGGTGTGGGCGTCAGGCAGCCGGAGTCCTGAACACAGAGGCGGAGTGATCCCTTATTGCCCTGCGGGCCTGTGCCTAGAGCCTCCCTCGGGGTCAGGCAGAGTCAGGGCGCTGTCGCCTGAAGGGCGCTGGTCACCCGTGGCCTGGCAAGGCTGGGCACGGGGCAGGTGCGAGTTTTGGAGGGAGGATGGGGTCAGCACGGAGAGTCAGGAAGTGGCCTGGGGGGTCCCCAAATTCCTGAAGGAAGGGGCCTGCCTCAAGGAAGTAAGAGCTGAGACACGGGTTTGGACGCGCGGCTTCCCTGAGCCAGCACCGGCGGGAGACGTGACGTGCGGAGCCCTCTGCGTGTCTCCCCCGCCAGGTGTCTGCATCCCTTATGCAGCTGGGGGACTTTTTCTGCAGCACCCTGCCCGCTGGGGTCACCGATGGCATCCAAGGGCCACGTGAGCTCCGTGCGAAACCCACAGAGGCTCCAGAGAGGCGAAGGACGCCCCCGGGAGCCCCGCACCAGCAAGGCTGGGGCTGGAGAGTGTTTTGTTTGAAGGTCTCTCACAACGTGTGGCCCCCACGGCAGTGTTGTTGCTGGCGAGGAGCTGACAAGGAACCGACAAGGAACCAGCCTGGGGCCTCTGTTCCCAGAGCCTGGGGTCGGAGGAGCTGCTTTGGAGTGGGGGAGCCTCCCAGAGGTTTGAGGACCACTGATAGGGGCTGACCTCCCCTAGCGATGGGAGACCTGGGGCCCGGGAGAGGGGGCTGGGCCACTGCCAGTCTCAGGCCTGAGTTCTCCTCTGGGCTCCCAGGGTGACGAGGTGCCTTGTCATTAGATCCCCGTGGCCACCAGCCCCCCGTCCCTGACGAGCGTGCGTGGCCTCTAGGGAAGAAAGGCCTCCAGCCCCCAGTGCACAGGCGAGCAGAGGAGCCCTGGGCTACGGCAGGGCCGGGTGTGCCTCCCTCGGCCCCCTGTGCGGGCGCTCGGGGGTCCGGAGCCCCTGTGTGCGACCCCAGCAGGGTCTCCAGGTTCCGAGTCCCCATGTGCAGCCCCAGGCCTCCCCCCACCCCCCCACCCCCCCACCCCCGCTTCCTGTCACGAGTAGGTTTACAGAGCTTCCCGCAGCTATTGGAAGGATGCCTGGGGATGACGCGGCCGGTGGGTGGGCACTGCCCCCAGAAAGGGCCCCTCCTGTGGACGGTGTCGTGGGGCGACGTTCTCGTCAGTGGAATCTGGGCCCCCCCTCCTTAGGCGAGAGTGAGCTCCCGGGGGGCAGTGCCCGTTTCTGTCGTACGCTTTGGGGGCATCCTGCCTCCCGCGCCCATGAGCTTGGGCCTTGGCGGTCTCTTCCTCCGAGAGCCCTGAGTTAGCAAGACAGCCTTCCCTGTGAACTCCCCCAGCCTCGCGGGGGAATTTCTGAGCTACTGGACGAGCGACAGGCCTGGCTGGCCACCCGCCCCCTCCCCGCCCCGACCTCCTGTCTTCCTTAAGCTGACAAAACCACGGTCCTCCCCAGCTGCTGCCACTGGGAGGGCCGGTGTGTGGTTTGGCTCCTGCCTGCGGTGCCCTCGGTGCGCTCGCTCTGTGCCGTGGCCCCCGCTGGCAGACAGGCAGCGTCCTCCTCCGGCCTGCATGGGCTGCTGCCTCCGCTCTCTGGGGTGCCTTCCCCACTCACCCTGGTCCTCTACCTGGCAGGCTTCAGCCGAGCCGGCCGTGGGCCGGTGGACGAAACACAGGACAAGCGTGGCTGCTAAAAGAACCACGGAGACTTACGTCCTGAGTCCCTGGTCCCGAGTGGAGGGGAGAGCCTGAAGCCTTGACATTGGGGGTGTCAGGCCGGCTGCTTAGCCCCCAGGACTCCGTCCCCTCCTGCAAATTGGCAGTAATTACAGCATTGCCCCTCGAGGTCTTGGAGGGCTAAATGAGCTAGCACACCTGGACGTGGGGGGCCCAGGACAGTCGGCAAAGCCAGGTTTCTGCCACGAGCCGGGACCCTCACAGAGACGAGGCCCCCGCGTGTGTCTGAGGTGGGCCGGCCTCTGCGGCCCAGCCTGGCCTGTCCCCCTGTCCAGCCCGCTGTCCGTCTACCGCTCGGGAGCCCCAGCACCCTCCTCCTGAGGGGTCTTGAGGACTCGGCCTGCCTTCTTGTCACATCCTGGCTCTGCGTGTCTGTGGACCCGCTTGGGATCCCCGCTTGGGATCGTCTGCGCCCCGAGGCCCCGGGCCCTGAATCAGGGTTGAGGCGCAGGAAGACACGGCTCCCCGGACGGGGCGCTGGGCCGCCTCACCCCCGGGCCTGCCGCCGCCTCGTGCGGCCACGTGCCCTCGGTGCCACGTGTGGGGCCAGGCGAAGGCGGTTTCCTGGCAGGCGCTGGCGAGGAGGTAAAAGTGTGTCCGAGCTCTGCATACACGAAGCGCACACGGGCCCGGGAGATGGGCGAGAGCGTGGAGGGGATGCCCTTGGCCCTACGCCCTCCCCTGCCCACGGGGCCGGCCCGTGGGTGGGTCGTCCCCCTGGAGCGGGAACTCACAGTGCAGGCTGCGGCCCAGCGGCCCTGTCCCCGATTCGCGGTGTGCGTCGCCGTCCCCGTGTTGGGAAGGCGGCAGCTCGTTCCGGGACCGGCGACTCTCTGTCACCCACCCCCGTCTCCCAGGGCGCACGGGTGGGTGTTGTCCTTGCGCGTGAGGACACGTTCTCTGCGGGAGGGACGTCTGTCCTCGGCTTTGCCCACGGCGGAGGTTGCGGACGTCACCGCGCCGTCCCGTGCGGCCTCCACAGGTGGCACACCCGTGTTCACGGCAGCCCCCCCCCCCCCCCCCCCGACAGCGGCCACAGGCGGAGGCAGCCCCGTGCGGGTCGATGTGTGTCGCACGAGGGGATGCGGTTACTCGGCCGTGAGGAGTGGTGTTCAGATACCGGCCCGAGGCCGGGGGGGGTGGGGGTGGGGGGGGTATAGACGTGGCACTCGGTGGGAGGAGCCACGTGCCGCGTGAGTCCACCGCCGTGCGTGTCGGGGGAGGGAAGCAGGTCCCTAGAGACGAAGATGAGTGGCTGCGGGGGAGTCACCTCTTCTGTCGCTTCCCGTAATACCAGCACTAACGACCCCTTGGTCTTGACTCTTGTCACTAAGACACCTTTCCGTGTTTGGGATTGGATGACTTGAGGCAAACGCCGCTGGCCTCCGCTGTTCTTAGGTGCGCGGAGCTTGCAGCCGCCCCCTCAGACGGCTTCCTCCTGCCTGACGGCAGCCGATCCCCGTTCCCCGGGCTCTGTCCCCCTTTGCTCTGTCGTCGTCCTGCTGCTGTCCAGACTACGGACTGACGCCTCCGTTCCAGCCCAGGCCGCGGCCTGGGAGCGAGCCCCGCAGACGTGGGGGCCGGCGTCTCGGGCTGGCCTGTCGCCAAGGCGGCTGGCCTGCCGGCTACTTCCTGATTTGTCTCCCGGCTCGCGTGGCCTCCGTCACCCGCGGAATCTCACAGCAGACCCGTAGCACTAAGTAACGGGGCTTTTTCAGACACTGGGGCATCTGGGCTTTGTGGACACATCTCTCAGAGGAAAACCGTATCTGGGTTATTGTGGCTCCGACCTGACTTCCCGTCGCAGTGCACGGCCCACTGGCCGTGTTTGCCCGGCTGTCCCCTTGCGGATGGGGCGCTGTGATGGAGTCTGGGAGACAGTTCGGGGATTGGAAGGCCACTGGGATCCAAGCTCAGGACGTCTGGACCCACCGGGAATTTGTGGTCTCCTTCCTTTGTGGGGAGCCGGCCCGTCTCTCCACGCCTCCGCCCAGCCGTCCAGCCCTCATCCCTGACTCCCCGCAGGACCACTCCACCCCGCACTGCCTCCCGCCCATCTTTCGGGTTCTGCCTCTGCTACTCACTTCTCCGTCTTGGGGCTGATGCTCCCTGGTGTGGCGTCCGGCCCCCCCGGGGCGCTGGCCAGCCTGTCCTTTGCCTGCCCGCAGGCCAGGCCTTGCCTTTCGGGCATTAGCCGTGGCCGCACAGCCTGACCCCACGGCCCCTCTCAGGGGCGCTGAGGCCCCTCCTGCCCCGGGTACAGGTGGGCATGTGCTTCTGGCAGGGCGACGGGCCTGGGCACCCTGCTCACAGGCCCCCCTCGCTGAGAAGTTGGCCGCGGGTGCTGCTTGGACCACACGGATGCTCCTGGCCGTCTTTGCCCACAGCCTCCCTGTGTGGTGCCCATCCTTCCATTCCTGAGGCTGAGACGCACTGGTTTTCTCCTTTGCTTCCTTTTCCCCTCTGCTTCCTGCCTTTTTGAGTGTCTCTGTGGACTTTTTTTCCCTTTTAATTCTTCACTTTTCGTTTGCTCAAGTTGTCCCAAACATGGCCAGGAGGAACCACTTCCAGCCGGGGCCCGGGTCCTGTCGGCACTGGTGGCGTGGCCGTGGTCATCTCCGTTTGTCCTCGCTTCCTAGGTCGAGGTGCCCCAGGCCCTGCTCCGTGGAGCCCTGTCCCTTTGTAGTGGCGCTCCGCAGGCTTCGAGACTATGCACGGGAGGGGCAGCCCCGCGGAGCAGAGGCCGGCCTGGTGGGGCCTTCCAGCTGGCCGTTCGCGGGCAGGCCCGGAGGCCGCGGGCCGGAGCACTTTCCCCTCCAGCCCCCTGCCACTCACCACCGCCTCTTTAGAGAGAGAGCCTTTTCAGCGTTTCTTTTTAAGTTTATTTATTTACTCGGTGCACACGCGTGAGCTGGGGAGGGGCTGAGAGAGGGAGAGAGAGGGTCCCAAGCAGGCTCCGTGGGGGCCGCACAGAGCCCGAGGTGGGGCTTGATCCCACCCGTGAGATTGTGACCTGAGCCGAAGTCTGGAGTTGGAGTCGGATGCTTCACCGACAGAGCCACCCAGGCGCCCCTGCAACGTCTTTTGAAAGCGTTTATAATCTTTGAACTGTCTCTTTCTCACCTATGCTCCCTGACACGGCTTCAGCTGGCGATCGGAAATCTCTGTGTGGGGTTGCCCTCCCTGGAAACATAGTGCGCCGAGCGGTAACCGTGCAGAAGTCTGGCGTCCTAGGCCGGACTTGGCTGCTGTCCCTGTCTGCGCCAGGTTCTGTTGGCTTTAGTGTGTGTGTGCACACGCGTGTGCACACGCGTGTGTGTGCGGAGCAGCGCCTGGGTGGTCCGAGTGCTCCTCTCCACTGCTGCTGACCGCATGTTTTTGGAAAAGCGCAATGTGCCCTGAATTCCCTGAGTCACGTGGCATCCGCAGGGCGGAGTTTCCCTCGTCCGATTGTTGGGGAGCGCGGGGCGGGGTGTCTGCCGTTCCGCGGCTGGTTTGGGGTGAAAGCCCCCAAGGTATAAATCACCGAGCGCGACCCGCCGACCCTGACCACATGGGCTGTAAACCCCGCGAGAAGCACCCTGTGCAGGCGCGGTCAGGGTTCTGTGGCCGGCGCCCAGCTGCCCTGCAGGGCGACGCTCTGCCGGCGGCCACTAGGTGGCGCCCCGCACACACGCCTGCGCTCCCAGCTGCAGAGCGGGTCGGAGTCCCGTGTTCCCTGCGGGAACGTAGAAACGTACCGCGCTGCGACTTCGCAGCATTTCGGACGGTAGCATCGTTTCCTCGGTTCGCGTGATGTTAGTGGCACACGGGCCCGCAAGAGCCTCCCGGGAAGCGGTTTTCAAATACCGGGAGGAGGGGCGATAATGTCATAGCCGCTCAACAAATGCTTTTTCCCCGGGACTTCTGTCTTACGTACGGAATGAAGCAAATCGTAAAATTCTTTGCACCTCGCGTTCTTTATTAACATAAGATGGGTAAATTCGGATTCTTTCATTCCCAGAGACTCACTGTTCGTTACTCAGATTTACTCGCCGTGTGCACGGCACGCTCCCCTCTTGCCCGGGGGGACGAGGCCCTCCCGCGGGGGGACAGGCGCTCCCACACGGAGCCGCTGGGGCCACTCAGTTCTGTCCTCGGCCCTCGGGACGCGTCAGCAGTTGTCAAACGTCTGTTCTCGGGAAAGAACGTTTGCCAGACTCGGGGGGCTGTCTTCACGGGGTGCGGGGTGCGCCCCGCCCTGCCCGAGGGAGCGTGCAGGTACACGCTGCTGCTGTGCCACTGCAGCAGAGGAGTAACGAAAAGTGGCGGGCCCCGTGTCACCAGGGGAAATAGGCTAAGTCCCGTGCCGGTTTCTGCTACACGTCATACACCCCTGGAAATACACATTTTGAGAATTCCGAAGGTGGGTGATTTGTGTCAAGTGACTTAAGTCTTCAAACGTGTGGGTTTTTCTTCAGCAGGATCTTCTTCGTGATTTACGTAGAACTCGAGGCAAACGGTACAACCTCTGGAAGAGACGCAACAGATGAGAAATGAAAAATTCCCCCAGTTTTCCAGCTGACTTTAAATCCAAGCACTTCACTTGTAATTTAGCTTCTTAATCATTTTCTCCAGGTTTATCCTTTATCACGTGCTTTCCATGAAGGCCTGGGGGTCTGTCTTACCGATGCATCTGCCACAATTAGCAGGAGATCTGGTTTCCCGTGATAAATTTTATAACCTTCGTGAAGCAAACCTAAAATTAAATTCACCTTCTGGAATCTTAAATAAGCACGACAAGGTAGATGAGTTGTTGTGATTAGCAAAATTAAGATTAACTTAAAAAGTATAATACGAGGGACTGATAACAAAATTAAGGGCCTTGGAACATAGACTTCCACTGGGAGACATCGAGATGGGTGAGTTAAAAAAATCCACGTGTAACACGTCGGATCACGTTCACAGTCTACTGGAGCCTTTCCCGACCGACTCCTCATTCTTCTCTCAGCTCAGAATTCTTTCCATGTCTTGGGCCACGTGGCAGGAGCGCTGGAGGCAGCGTCCAGTCGCCCCGGATCCAGCCCAGGTGCCTGTGGATGGACAAAAGCCATGTGGGAAGCACATGGGGCTGGTGGCGGAGGCGTCCCCAGTGGGGAGAAGAGCACAGAGGCCAGTCGAGCCGTGAGACCCGGGGATGCCGCGAAAGCAGCGGACGGGTCTCCGTGAGACGCCCAGCCTGCCACCCGTCCCCCGGGGGCCCTCTGTCACCGGCACGGGTGGGACCCGCTCAGGCCCCCGGAGGCCACCAGAAACAAGCCAGGTTGCAACCAAAGCCACTGGGAAAGTGAAAACAAGACCGTGATTTTCGGTCCCTTTTCTGTTCGGGGGAGCCCAGCTGGGGTGAGGGACTCCGGGGCTGTGGGCGGAGACCCACGTGGCTCTCGGCTCTGTGCCCTTGGGATCTCCCTCTTCTCCTAGGAGCTCTTTCCAGAGCAAAGAGCAGAACAGATGAGCGAGGAAAAGGGTCTTTTTATTTGAAATAGCACTGCCACCCCAAACCAGCCCACTCGCTGGGTCCCGTGTCCCCTAAGAACAGTGCTGGCTTCCTGACCCAAGAGCCTGCCCGTGTGTGGTGGACCTGGGACTGACCCTGGCCCCAGCCCCGCCCACCCGCCGTGAGAGGACGAGGACTGAGACTCCGTGGTAGCAGGTGCGTGTGAGGTCAGAGGCCCCACGGCTGCAGTGCCGGGCACGCTGCAACCCGCCGTTCGCTCGGCCAACACGAGAGTTCCCCAGTGGAGCCGGGGCCACGGGACCCCCCGCCGTGCAGCCCACAGCTTGAGGAGCGGAGGGGGTCGGGTCTGAGACTTTCAGGACTGGGGGAAACCCTGCAGCAGAGGGGCGCTGCGCCCTTCAGTAGAAATAGCACGTTCACGGACAGAGGCAACCCAGAAACTTCTCTAATTCTGCCCCTGATTTACTGGCCAGGAAGTAGATTAGGCCCCACCTGTCCAGAATTTCACAGCTACCAGGGGCGAGTAAGACCAGGACCCTGGTGTCCAGTGTATTTTCATGCTTCTGCACAGGCAGACTCTGAACTCAGTCATCGCATCATCCCGGAGGGGATATATTCTGCAGACAGAAACATAATGGCAACCAAGTCATGGGCTAAATCTCCCGAGAGACCAGGGCCAAATGGAGCGATTTCCCTGAATGGAATGTGGCAAAACGCAGAGCCACACTCTGCCATCCTCGGCTCAGATGGGTCAGAATTAAGTTTTCAGGTTCTCAAAAGTTAGTATGTTAATATCTCTGATAAGGGACTAATCTCCAAAATACATAAAGCACTCCCACAACCCAGTAGCAAAATAAAATGTGATCACAAAGGATGAGAACAGACATTTCTGCAAAGAACGCAGACGGCCAACGTGTATGTGAGAACGTGCTCAGCGGCACTCGTCAGAGGAGCGCGTCAGAACCCCAGTGGGTGCTCCTCACGCCTGCTAGGGTGCCGCCACCAAGAGGACACTGAGCGCTGGCGAGGGAGTACGGGAAAGGGGTCCTCGTGCACCGCTGGTGGGGATGCGCACTGCTGCAGCCACTGTGAAAACAGTACAGACGTGCCTCAGAAGTCAAAAGCGGGTCTACTTATCCAGTGATCGCACTTCTGGGTATCTACCCAAAGGAAACAAAAGCACTGAGTCAGAATGGTGTCTGCACCCCCACGCTCACTGCAGCGTTATTCACAACAGACCAGACACAGAAGCAGCTGAGTGTCCCTTGACGGACAAGTGGATGAAGAAGAAGGGGGGGGGGGGCGGGTACACGCACCGCGGAATATTAGCCATAAACAGAAATGAAATCTGGCCATTTGCGACAACACGGACGGACCTGGAGAGCACTGTGCTAAGTGAGATAAGTCAAAGAGGAGTAGAACATGATCTTAGTGGTACAGGGGATCTGTAAGAAAAACAACCAAGGCCACGGAAACAGCATGGATTGGTGGTTGCCGGGGCAGGGAGGAGAAACGGGTGAAGGGAGTCAGAAGGGAAAAATAAACAAATAAATAAATAAATACAGTGTATTGCTGAGCAGCGACAGAAAGCAACACATTTTTGGATGCACAAACCTAAACGCGGGTTGGAGTTCCCAAGCTGCCAGCCCCAGCCGCTCCCCGTCACCGTAACCCCGCAGGAAAGCGTAGGGTGACGTACGAATGAGATCTTACGGCGTGTGCATCCTTCCGGCTGCTTTTGGCAAACGACCTACGTCCACCTGTTCTCTGCGTTTGCGCGCACACGGTTAACATGCTGTGTGTGCTGCGTGTTACGGGGCCCTGTGGGGCCGGGCCAGTGCCCCGCAAATCACATTCACACTCGTCTTTCCTCAGAAAAGCGCTCTCCTACCCCTTCAGCTCAAGGTTTGCTACCAAGGGAATGTGCCGCAAACTTGACAAACAAATCTTCCTGTTTTTAGAGCTTTGTGGGTTTCAGAGGTGCAGTTAGGGGGCTGCAGGCCTGTGGTGCGTCGTGACGTCGGGGTGCAGGTGAGCGGATGGTGTCGAGGAGAGCAGGGGGCTTCTACTGCCACGGTTTTAGAGCAGGTGTTTACGGGACGCGGCGCGGAAGGATCCAGGCACGCGCCGCGTCTGGCGAAGCAGGCTGTTGTCGGGTGCAAGGTGGCAGTGGTGGCCCCACGCTCTGCCCCGGTGCCAGACCGGGCTCCGCCTTGCAGGCCTGTGTCTCCCCAGGCGGTCCCTCCCAGCTTCTGTGTTAGGTTGGAAATCCTCACCGTGCTTTCCTCTCTTCGGTTTACTACTAGCGTGGGGTTTTGTGCACACTTTGGGGAGCTGGCTTCTACTGAAGACGGTTAGCTGAGGCCACCTGGGAGGGCAGCAGGGGTACCAGTTAAGGGCCCTCCGCCTAAGACCAGCCACACTGCTGGCCCTGTCCCTCTGAAGCATTTGCACGCTGCCCGTGTGCGTGGCACGGCACGCGCCTCTCCCCGCCTCACCCCACCCAGCACGACCCTGCGGTAGCAGGAGCCAGCCCGTCCGTCCCACGGGAGCGCCCTTCGTGTTGCTTCCTTCGCTATCAGGCTTTGGTGACTTCTGTCGAATCTCTTTATAAGCGCAAGTAAAGAGACAGAATCGGGTATTTTGCCGGCACAGAATACAAACACTGGATTTGGATTCTCCTGACTTCGTTCAGAGACGCAGGGTGGAGGCGGCCAGGCTGAGGACGCTAATGCGGGTGTGGCCCCGCACGACCGAGCAGCGCGTCCGCCCGAAGCAGGTGGGCAGGCAGCTGTTTTTCACGCCAGGCCCCTCCCGCCTTGGACCGCGCGGCCTTGACCTAAGAGCGGCCTGTCTGGAAGCGGAAAACTTGGAGAGAACACGCCTCGTGCTGTTCTGGGTCCCGGCCTCAGTGACGTCCTGGGGAAGAGCGTGACAGAGCGGGCAGTGACAAAGTGCTGTGCATCCAGGTCAAGTGTCGGTCGCCTGTCTCCCAGGAGGGGGCCCGGACCGTGCCTCCGGGAAGTACGCTGTTGACTGCCCGTCCGATGACCCCACCCGGGGCACTGGTGGCGGCCCCAGGACCCGCGCTCAGCGAGCGACCGCGACCCCAGCCGCCGGCTCTACGCCATCACCTGCTGTACCCCTGCTTGGTCCGGGGAGCAGCTCTGGCGCCCGCAGTGCATTTTCTTTATCAGCCGCCGGAGTTTGCCGGGGAAGTTTCTGTTGATGTAGCGGTAAAGGAGCGGCACCACGGAGCTGCTGGAGAAGGCCAGGAATCTCGCCAGGTCCTTAGCGAAGAGCAGGATCCCCAGGTGGTGCCTGTCGACGGGCCTCCCCCGCAAGGCCAGCAGCGTGTGCCCCAGGAGGGTCAGGTAGTGAGGCGTCCAGAGCCCGAACTGCGTGCACACGGTGGCCACCAGGAGCCTGTGCACCGAGGGGTCCAGCCTCCCCGCGTCCTGGTCGAGCGGCGTGTCCTCCTTCCGGATCCTCGAGAGGAGCGCGAGCGCGTAGAGCACGGCCAGGGCGGGGACCACGTAGCCGATGAACACCATGATGGCGTCCGCGGCCTGCGCGTCCCGCATCTTGGAACACTCGACGATCCTGGCGGCCACGTGGCTGCAGACGTAGAAGAGCAGGGAGGAGAAGCTGGTGAGCAGGGCCCCGCCCCAGACGAAGCCGCACACGTGTCGCGTGTTGTAGACGCTGGACATGTAGGTGCGCGGCAGCGCCCGCTCGATGTAGCAGTCGAGGCTGAGCAGGGCCGTGGAGTACATGGTCACCAGGGAGGAGACGTTGAACAGCACCAGCAGCGTGACGTGGGCCTCGCTGCCGAAGCCCCACAGGGCCCACCCGGAGGCGGTGGGGCCCAGCAGGTGCACGGGCGCCAGGGCGCTGAGCACCAGGCCCGCCACGGCCATGTTGACGAAGTAGACGTCAGGCATGGTCATGCTGCTCTGGTCGTGCAGGTTGACCAGGACGAGCAGGGCGTTGTAGCCCAGGCCGACGGGGACGCCGGCCACCAGGTAGAGCAGGGAGAAGACGGACAGGACCAGATGCATGTGCTGGCACAGCGGCTGGTCCTCCACGCCGCCCGTGCCGTTGAGCGGGCCGCAGCTCCACATGACGGCGGGCTGCGGGAGAAAGCAGCGGAAGGTTAGCCAGAGCCCCGGGCCCCGCCAGCCCCTCAGAGATGCGGAGGTGGTGCCCGAAGGAAGCCTCGCCCCTTAAGCTAGCAGGGCAAGGGCTAGAGACTGCGGGCCCTTCCAGAAAAACTCTGTCCCGAGCGTGCGTGTTCTGGGAGAGCCAAGTCGCTGTCCGTGGCTGCCCTAGGTCCTGAGCTGGGCCCGCAAGGTCACGATGCTGCCGTGACCCTGACGGCCACGACGAGCCTCCCCGAGCCCGTTTCTAGAGAAATCTGAGCACTGGATGATGCGCCCGAGATCCCGCCGGGGAAGCCGCTTCAGGCAGCCTTCACGCTGCCTCCCGTCCTGGCTTCTCTCCACCATGCGGGGACACCCTGCAGGGCTCCCCACCCCCAGTCCTGGGCTCCTGTCCAGCCCCCCACCACCCAGTGGCTTTAAGCGAGCCCCGTGACCACCTCCTTTTCAGCCTCTTTACTGAAAGGGGTTTTAGAAGGACAGGTGCCCGTGGCGCGGCACGCAGGGCCGTGATGCATATGGGCCTTCCCACGACAGGGTGACCCTCCACAGCCTCCTGGGTGGGAACAGCAGGCCGCCACAGCCCTGCCCGGACCCTTCCCGGCGTGTGTGGGAATTGTGCGTCCGCCCGCCCTCCACACCTGTGTCTGCGGTCTGGTGGCCAGAGACCCGCCCCGTCTCTCCTGCCACCTGGGCTGCACCAGCACGCTGCGCCTCTGTCCCCGAGAGCGGGTGTGGGTGCACACGTGGGAGCAGGTCGCGGGCAGCTGCACAGGCTGGCAGGTGACAGGTGCGCCCTGAACGCAGCTGGGAGAGCAGGAGGCGCTAAGCCAGGCGGTGGGAGCCCCACCTGAGGAGGAGTGCGGAAGTGGGGGTGGCCACCGTGGGTGAGAGGCTCACGCCTTGGTGTCCACTGGGCCACCACGGGGCCCCGGTGATGGGGTTCCCTCGGAGGGAACCTTGTGCTGCGCCCCCCCGCCCCCCTCCCCGCCGGAGTGCAAACCAGTGGCCCGTGGTCTAGCACACGGGAGGCGTGGGTGTGCGGCTGGCCGGGAGCACCCACACGTGAGGAAAGAGCACACTCTTCACGCGTCACGGTCCTTTGGAGGAACACCTTCCGTGCAAAATGAATTTCGGCCCATCCTGATCTCCTGCTCTCAGAATAAGAAATCCTCTCGGGCGAACGCATGCAGAGTGCACGTTTGTTTCCTGGGCGTAGGGGCCGAGGGTTCTGCCAGCCCTGTTGCTGTTGGTGCCGGACCCCAGCCCCTGAAGGGGCTCGGGGGCCAGGCCCTGCCCACACCTGCCGCTTCACTGCAGGCTGGAGCCTGGCGTGGGGGTCGGGTGGGGATCAGGCGGTGAACACAGACATCTACCTGCTGATTTCCCCCGAGGCAGTGAGCCAGTGGGGCGTCAGGGGGTTAACCAGGAAGTAAAGGGAGGTTGGGGGTCCCCACAACAGGAGTGCGCCTGCATCGGCTATGATGGGCAGGTGGGCAGTCGGTGCGTGAGCTCCCGTTCAGGGACATCGAGTCGGTGGGAGTGTTTTGTAATTCTCGTGAATGCCGCCCAGCAGCCCGTCAGACCGGAGTGATGCTCGGGGTCGGGCCATTGCCGGGCGCCGGGCTGGCCGGATTCTGCCCACACGTGCTGATTACATCACTTTTAGAAGTGTTCGCTGTAATCCACAGCATGGGTTGGGTCCCTAAATCTAGACCGCGCTCCTCAGCTTCTGGCCCTGGTGGGCACCCTGCACCCCAGGAACCGGATCCTGGGGTGCAGCGGGAGCACTGGGCTGCTGGCATGTTCCTGGAACACCTGTGGTTCCTCAGGAAGCTTTGGTCTCCCAAAGCTGGGTGGTGGGGGGTCCTTTTTGTGTCATCTTTTAGCTGATTACACGGCTGGTTTCCACTCTCCTTCCTGAACTCATCCGGAGCTGGCTGTGGATGTTTAAGTGCGGTCTCCTCTCTGTTCTGGGCTCCTGCACGCCGAACCATGGCTCTGACCATAACCGGGGGACAGCGGACGGGGGCCCGTGGCTGTGGAGAGCTTCTCCACCGGACTTCACAGGCCTCGAGTCCCCAGGAAACACCGCGCGTTCTTGTGGCCACTAGACGTTTCACATCCCAGTGCATCCGTCTCAGCCGTGGTCAGCCCACAGGCAGACCCCCTCTGGTCTGGCCCTGCCTGGCTCACCTCCTCCCCCAGGGCCCGTGGGGTCTGCCCGAGGTGTCGCACCTACTCTCGTGTACCGGCCTTCCTCCTCGTAAGGAGACCGAGATGTGGAGCCGCAGCCCCACAAAAGGAAGGGCCTTCCGCCATCTTTAAGACCGGCGTTGAACTCACACGGGGTAGTTGCTAGCGAGAAAGGCGGGCTCGCGCTCGGCGCCCAGGCCGGGACCCCAGGATTCGCGCTCGTGGTGTGACGAGCCCGTCCTTCCCTCCCGGTTCAGGTGTGGTGGGGGGGGGGGGGTGGGGGACACTCGGCACTCCCCATTCAGGGCGTCCCCCCCGGCCCAGCCCCTCCCGGCCGCCTGTCCCCGGTGCAGCCACAGCGGAGCCTTCGGCGCAGGCTGCTTACCTTTATCCCGAGCCCCACGTTTCTGTGCGCCTGGACCGCAGACCCCGTCCGTGAGCAGCCAAGGACGCCGAGAGGATCCTGTTTCTCTGCCCCCCACCCCCACCCCACCCCACCCCCGGGAGCTTATCAGCCGCAGCCGTGCAGCGCTGGCTTCCTGCGCGGGCGCGTGTGTGCGCTCGGTGCCCAGTGTGGACGCACACTTGTTTTCCTCCAGTAAATCACTCGGTCTCTGCCTCCCTTGGCAGGCACGGCGGCCCCTCCCCAGCTCTGTTTACAGCCGGTTTCACGGAATGAGGGTTGTGCCTGGAAGGGCCGGCACCGTCGGATCAGGCTCCTGCCCTGCCGCTCCGGTTTCGGGAGCGCCCGCGTCCTCCCCCCTCTGCGCCCCCGGCCCGCACCGGGTGGCGGGGCCGGTGCGATGAGGCTCGTCTGGAGCCCACGTGGCCGCCCCGGACACTCGGGGTGCTGGGCGTGTGCACGGACGAGTTCCTTTTTTCCCTCTGCGAGGAAGCTGGGCGGCCACTAAGGGCGGAACGCGGGCCTCCCTGAGAGTTACCCAGTCACCATGGAGAGGGGCCGTGGCCGCCTGCCCCGGGGCGTGGCCCCGAGAGCTCTCCGAAGCGGGCAGCGGTGGCTGAGGGCCAGGCTCGGGACCGGCAGGAAGAAGGACGGGTGTCTTCTCGACGTCGCCGTGGAACACAGCCGGCCTGGAGCCTCCCGGCCGCGGGGTCAGAGCCGCGGCCCTGACTGCCCACGGCTGCCCCCGTGGGGCCGCAGGAAGGGCCGCTGGCGGGCCGCCGCGCCGGGCTGAGGACGGCTCCGTTCTTGGGAAAGCCTCAGCCGGAACGCGGTCTGTCGAGAGCCTCCTTCCTAGTTCACGTGCTCGTGTGGCCCCAGCTCGCTTGTCGGAGGGGGCGCTGCGCGTGCATGGTTCCCACGTGGGTCAAGTACACGGGCGGCCGTGATCTGGATGCAGACGGTTCGCTTTCTCTAGGCCTGACGAGAGGCCTCGTCCTTTCGTTCCGGCAATCCTCCGGGGAGGCCAGCGGTGAGGAGCCGCCTTGTGTCACAAACGGGGCCGTCTGTCTGGCCTTTGCCGAAGCTCGTCCCTGTCTTTGGGGGGGAGTGGGGGAGGCGGAGGGTGCCACCGTCACGGAGGCTCCCGGACGGCCAAGCGCCTGCCTCGAGATGGGCTCGCCCGCGCCCTGTGCAGACAGAACGTGGGTCCCGGGGAGCACGGCTGGCAGAGCCAGCCGAGCCCGGGGTGTGGGCACGTGGCACGGTGGACGCGCTCAGGAGGCCAGAACTGCCGCGTGTCGTGGGCGGTGAGAACGAGCAGGACGGGCCAGTGAGAGAAACACGCTCAGGTCTTGGAGCCGGTGGCGCTCGTCACAGCGTAGACGTTGTGGAGACCGTGGTGGGGCGGGGGGGGGGGTGCCGCCCGGTCAGGGCCCGGCCCCGGTGCCGTTCCTCGGGGCCGCTGCCCGCCGCTCCGCACCTGGGAGCCCGCGGACGCCCCCACGCCCGACCCCTTCCCGGCCCTGCCTTCCTCTGGTCCCCGGTTCCTTGCGGTGACCCCACTTCCCTTTTGTGCACTCTGGTTTTGCAAGTCCAGGAACCCGGGAACAGAGACTTCCCCTCAGGCTGCCCGGGAAGCAGGCCAACCTGGGAACAATGGTTTGGCTCCCGCCCTCCCGCGCAGCCCTCAGACCACCTTTCCAGCTCGCCCGTTCTCGGTTCACTTCCTTCGGCGAAAGAGGAACTTGGGGCACAGCCGGCGGGGAGGCGGCCTCTCCAGGGCCGAGCGGGCCTGCGCTCCACTCTCCACCCGTTTTCATTTGGAAACCTGCCACGTTCTCCCCAAACGGCAGGATTGACAATCCCAACTTCCAGGCCCTGCCACCTGCCGCAGCCCCTCAGCCGACGGTGTCAGGGTCAGCGGGGACCCCAGTGGGCCTCTCATCCAGGCTGGCTCTCCAAACAGGCCGGTCCTGTCACCACACCTCCCCACTAGGACCCCTGGGCCCTTTCTTGCCGGAGCTCCCCGCTGCCTCCCTGGCCCCTTGTGCCTGCCCTCCTTTTCCACACGCTTTAGAGCCCTTTCCGGAAGGGTCCATTGGCAGAGACGCCTGGCCTGCTGTGTCCTTCCCGCCCCCACTCCCTCGGTGCCACTCTGCCTCTGCTGGCCCTGCCTCTAGCCTCCCAAAGCCTCTTCCAAGATTCCTTCAGGACTGACACCCCATCATGTCCATCCAGGTGCCCTGTCTGCACCCACGGCGATGGCTGTGCCCACGGACCGGCACCCAGGGCCCCCCGTGAGCCACCGCTCCTGCCAGCCCACCGTTTCACCGCAGCTGAGCGCTGGGTCCGTCCCCGAACCTCTCCCCTCCTCCCAGGGTGGGTGTTCCAGGTCGGAGCCCCTTCCCGACCTCACGCCACCGGAGCCGAGAAGCACACGAAAAGCTGCGAACATCTTCCGAGAGCCCCCCCCCCCCCCATCCCACCCCAGATCTCCACGCATCTTCAAGACCCCCGCCGAGATGGGTCTGCGCTTCTCTGCGGCGTCGTGAGCCCAGACCGCCAGCCGGCCTGGGTGCACAAAGCCAGGCCGCCCCCGGCACGTTGGCAGGAATGGGCACAGCAGGACCGCCGGGCCCCCACCCTCTGCTGGTCCGGAAGCGGGCCTCGGTGGTGACAGGCCAGCGCAGGGCGGGGGCTGCAGGAGTGCTGTGCGCCAGTATCTGGGCCGGGCGGCAAAAGGGAGGCGCTCTCCAGGCCAGCGACCTGCTCGCGGCTGTCCAAGACCAGGTTATGAGTTCATTCTGGCTTTTCCTGTAAAGGTGACTCACATACCCTCTCTCTCTCCGAGAGCTTTCTGCGTGTTTCGTTCTCTAATCACACTCAGAAGAAAGCCTCCGCACCATAAGGACCGGGCTGGCCTCTCCAGTGGCCACTCCCCTTCCCAGGCCTCTTCAAAGGGCTTCGGGGCAGCACGGATCCAGGCCTGTGGGGCCAGTCGACAGGTGACCGAGGCGGGGGAGGGCGGAGGAAGCTGCCTGGTGGAAGCAGGTGCCGGGACTGGCCTGAGAGATGGCTGCACGAAGCCCCCCGCCCGGGGTGAGCCCTCAGCCGACTTGGACCATTACCGCGAACCCTTCGGCGGCTTGGCTGCGCATCCCAGAGGGGCGAGAGGTCACAAATGGCCTGTTCGTCCAGAAAAACCTGAGAGGACCCGGAGGCTGAGGGGGCACCCCTGCACGAGGCTGGCTGTGCGGCGGGAACCCTTCGGAGGGAACAAGGCTGTGCTCGACGCTCCAGCGTGGAGGGGTCGCCTCTGGGACCCATAGAGGAGAGCGAGGCCGAGGTCCACAAGGGCAAGGTTTCTTGGTCAAAGCTGGCATTCCATTTGTGGACTTGGTGCCACGGCTTTGCCATCCGGGCCTCTCTGCGGGCTCACGGGGTGACCTCGGGCCAGCCTCTCAGAGTAATACGGTAGCCACCCCTGGCAGGGCAGGGGAGGCCTGACTAGCGCTTGTGGAGGATGGAGTGAGAGGCCACCGGGCGTGCAGGTCTCTGAGCGTTTCTAGGGACTTAGTTTCCGGAGCCCTCTGTCTCCCTGCATCCCCTACAGAGGCCTGTGTGTCCTCAGCTGGGTGACAGTCATTTACTACAAATGCTCTCAGGTAGAAAAGAAGCGCCATTTACTTCCAAGACCACCTCTGGGCTTCAATAATTATTTTTCACGAAGGTGCTTTCCTGGACTTGCCATTTCCAGGCCCAGGAGGTGTCCCGGCTGCTCCTGGTCACGTGGGGGGGTCGCCCTCGAGCCGAGGGCCCCCCTGTGCTGGGTCGGGAGGTTCTTTGGCTGGACTGCCAGCTCAGCACATGAGTGTCCAAGGGCTGTCTGTCCCCCACCTGGGGCACGAGCAGCTGGACAAGGCCAAGCGACTCACAGACCTGGAGGCCCTGACGGGGGGGATGGGGGTCTGGCGCTGGCGCTGGCGGCCCGTAGGCCCTGAACATGCCGCCTCTGCAGGGGTCCCTCTGCAGACAACCGCGAGGCCCTGCTGCGAGAGCAGGTGCAGCCCCTGTGGCAGTGGTGGCCTAGCGTCCAGAGCAGCAGGGGTGGTGGCCGGGCCTGGGTGACGGAGGGGGACAGACGGGGACAGCACGGCGGGGCTGCAGGTAGGGTGCCTGAGGCAGGAGAGCACCGGTCCTCAATGCCTCTGCTTTCAGTCACTGCCCTGGCCAACTCCCGTCCCGCACGGGAGACTTTGCAGCGGGACCTCCACGGTACAGGAGGCCACTTACGCAGAGACTTGCGCCTTGCAGAGGGGGCTCAGTTAGTGCCCGTGACCTGGCTCAGCGAGCTCTCAGGACAGCCCTGTGGAGCCTCCGGGGTGAGGCTCTGCTCACCCACCGTGTGGTGCCCGTTACACGGGTTCTGTGCTGCCTCAGTTTCCCCAGATTAGGAGCTCAGGTACGTGGAGCGAGACCGGGTGGGCCAGGGTGAGTCCCCAGTGTGGGGACGAGGAGGATCTGAGCCCGCACCCTCCTCCCCAGGCGCGCTGGGTGCCCAGAACGCTAGTGCGTGAACCTGTGCTCCGAATCGGTCACCTGAGACACGGCGAGAGGAAACCCACCGGGAGGGAGGTGTGAGCACGTGACCACCAGTCGCAGGCCCAGCGGGGCTGTCGGGGGACAGGAGCGAGTTCACAGGCTCTGCGGCTGGGTTAGGGCTTTGGTGACACACGGCGATTTTCCTGGTGTTGCGCTCACATTCAACTGGGGCATAAGTAAGCGTGTGCTTCCCTCGCGTGCGCTCACGGCGTGCAGACAAGCTGGGACGCAGGACGGCTCTGGTCCGTTCTTTTCCAGCCCTCCCTTAGGACGACGCCGGAGAGGCCTCTCCGCAGCGACTGGCCCTCCTCTTCACTGCTGGCAAGGCCCACCCGCCGGTCAGGCGGCCTGTTAGAAGCATTTTGAGGCAAGACATGGGCGGCTTGCTTTCTGTGCCTTTTCAAAGACCGCATGATGGTATAAACCAGCCCGTCAAAACAGCACGTCTGTAAGCAATGGGAATGCGCTTGGCTGAGGCGCACAGTGATCTCCGTGCAGACCGGGGCCAGGAGTGGGTCCAGGCAGCATGGGTGGGGGGTGGCTGGGCTGCTGCAGGGATGGGCAGGGGTCACGCCTGCTGGGAACCCTGCCTGCACGCGCACAGACCCGGCAGACGTGAAAAACCAGCAAAGAGGAGTCACGCCGTTGAAAGGTAGCTGAGCCGGTCTCTCTAAAACCTTACCTGGTTTCCTTGCTTTGTTATCAGGAAATCCTGTCCTCTGGTGTGGGGCCCATCTGGGCCGGGCACCTGCCCCCCCACCCCCTGCCGGGGCCGGGCGGGGGTGAACACAGCTTCCCTCGTCCCTTGTCCACTGCTGTATGCACACACTGGTCCCTTGCCTAGACTGCCTTTCCTCGATTCTCCGTTCCTTTGTGAAGTGCTAACTCACTCCTGAAGTTTTATTTTGGCATCAACGCCCCGGGGAGCCCTCCCTGACTGCTGTCCCCACCCCCCAGCCAGTCCTGCTGAGAGCTCTCTGAGCTCTCTAAGCTCTCTGAACGGCAGGGGGGAGGGTGATTTGTGCCAGAAGTCTGGCTGGCTGGCTGGCTGGCTGGGGAGGAGGACCGTTAGGTCACAGGCTCCTCCCCAAGGTGAGCACCAGAACCCCATGTAGGAGAAGGGACAGCAGACAGTGGGAGAGCTTCTTGAGGGGGGCACAGGGCTGCGAGGCCCGGGCAGTGCACCCTGCTTGGGCGGACAGCCCGGCCGGGCTGATGGTCCTGTGGGTTGTTTCTATTTGACATAGACCCGCTGTGCACCGTGAGACTCAACTTCAGATGAATGTTCTAGAACAATCAGAATGCTTTGAAAATGACTCCTGAATGTTTATTTCCTTTTGTAATAACGGGCAGAGGCTTCAGCTACAATTAACATCCAGCTGGCAGGAGCCAGACACTCCGGAAAGGCTGATGTTTTCATAGGTTTTCAATGCAGAGGGCTTGTACATACTGATTCCTATCGCAAACGCTGCGCCTTCCTGGGGTGTGATAAGAAGCTGTTCTTATACAGATGGGTTGTTTTGAATTTTATAGCTTTTTGCTTTTTACTGTTCTCAATTGCAGAGCAGTGAGTGGGCCAGGCAACCTGGCTGAGACGCATAAACAAAGAGCCGCCTCCCTCTCCCTGGAAGAGAGCAGGCTTGTCTGCCAGCTCAGGAAGGGCTGTGGGGGGCTGAGACCAGGCCGCCCGGTCCGGGCCAGCGGGGCGCCTGTACAGGCCACAGGCTTCCTTTCCCTGGAAGGAGATGGGACACACACTCTTTTGTCTATGGGAGCACTAGTTACCTGGGCTGTTTTGTTCCCTGACTTGGTTTGTGGCTCATGCTCCTTCCAGGTACCCCAGGCCAGGGGGAAACACAGAGACTCGCTCAGAAATTCAAAGGCCTGAGAACAGACCAAGTCTCCCATTTCAGACTCTGGGCAGGCCTGGCACCCCATCTGGGTTCCCGACCTCCCCTAGCTATTAACTAGGTGTGCTCTTACCTGGGGGGGGGGGGGGGGGGTTGCTCAGAGCCCCTCATCTGATCACCGCCTGCAGTCATTTCCGAGGGAGCAACCAGCTGGCTGTCTGTTCTCAGAGTTGCTTCCTGGTGTGCTGGGTTCTAATTAAAACTGGGAAGCCCTTGGGCACGCCCCCCCCTCCCCCGGCATGTATGGGAGGAAGGGGACCAGGCCAGGCCTGCTGGGGGACACACAGGACACCTGGCCCATTTCACCCTGTCCTGCTACTCCAGGACGTTGTGCTTGCACATGGGGCCCCCAGGGGACAGGACTCTGCTCCCCAGTGGTGCTTGGCATCTCCAGTTAGAGGGAAAACCAGCCTTTTTTCTTATCTAGACTGAGTCCTCTCCGCTCTTTGATGCCCAGGTGGTAATTTGGGTCCTAGGCCTGAGACCCCCGTGGGCACACGCGGCCTGACGCTGCCCACTTATACAAGTGGCTTTAGGCTTTGAGCCAGCAGCAGGCAAGAGGAAATAACCAGGAAACACCGTTTAAGGAAGAAGGAGCACGGTTTTGTCACGCGCACTAACGTGGAGGGGCTCACCCCCCACCCGCCTGCTAGCAGCCCCCAAGACGTGGCCCTGCTACGTGGTTGGCTCCTTAAAGGCCAGGTGGCGGCTGTTTTCTCAGGATTCCAAATGACATCCCAGGGCCGTGGACGGGTGCGGCAGCCCCAGGACCCCCCCTCCCCCGGCCCCCGGAGGCAGCACAGCCCTCTTCCCACCTGTAAATCAAACAAGCGGATTTCCCAACAGCGATCTCGGCAAGGATGTCACTCTCTCGTTATGTAATAGGCACAGTCTTCACAGCCCACAGCCCACGTGACCCACATCAGGTGGACGTACCTTGGCTTCCATCAACCTACCACGCGCTCTGACTTGCGGGAACGCCAGGTCAACGCTGACAGTTACGTCCTGGCCTCGAGCCGCGTCCCTCTATCCCCTGGGTGTTTCCATCCTGACTGGAGAGGCAGGACACCGCATGGTCAGAGAGCGGCGTGTGGCCCCGGGCCACGGGCTTTCTGCTCTGGCCCAGCTTCCTGCGTCGAGGGGCCCGGTAAGCACTCCCCAAATACGAGCTCCAGGTTTTAGAAGCTAGGTATCGAGAGGCCTGCTTCGTTCGGGGAGATGGCAGAGGTTCTGGTCTGGAGAGCCGGGCCCCACAGCAGTTCCTTTAGGAGCTCTGCCGCGGGCCACGGACGGGGGCTGTACGCTGTGCGCAATCATTAATAGTGCCTCTGTTCGCTCCCAGCCGTGCCCCAGGTAGGCCCGGTGGGGACAGTGGAGGATCTGGTCACCGTGCACGAGCAGCCTGGGAACGGGGTCGGAGCCATTTTAGTCCTACTCTCGTGTTTGCAGAGGTCTGTGAAACCGGCTTCCAGCCTCCCGCTCCGCCGGCTGCTCGGCTTAAAGCTGGGAGATCTCGGAGGGGGGCCCCTCCGGTCAGGGGACATCAAACGCGCAGGCTCCCTCAGGCCCCCCCCAAGAGACGAGGCCCAGCCTCGAGACCAGAGCTGAGGTGTCCGTGGCGGCTCTTGCTGCCCGCAGAGCAGGTGGGTGTTCAAAGGCTGGGGGCCACTGCCTTCCTAGGAAGTTTTGCGGGAGCCTTTCCATACCCAGGGGAGTCACGTTTTCAGCAAGTGTCCGAGACAGTCAGCAACAGACTTGATAACTGCACTCAGACGTAGTTCCAGAACTTACTAAAAAATTGTGTAATCACAAAGAGGGGGGAAGCTATAAGCACGGTCAGCCGTCAGCCTCCTTTCCCTCTCACCCCCTCCCCCCTCCCCCTCCCCGCAGGACACAGGAGGAACCCTCCACAGGTTAATGACCGCAGGGCGGCTGCCCGGTTAGCTCAGCGGGAGGGCTGCCCCAGGCTGGGGACAGCGCCCCCACCCCGCCCGCAAGTGGACCGGTGCCCCCAAACCTCTGGGGAACAACGCCTCCACCCCACAAGGGGACGGTGCCCCCAAACCCCTGGGAGACGGCGCCCCCAGCCCCCCCAGAGGACGGCAACCCCCCCCCCCCCCGCCCCAAGAGGACAGCGCCAGGGCGGGGCCGAGGCACCCGAAAGTCCCAGCGGAGCACCGGCCGTGCGGGGCCGCCACAGCCCGGGGCTCGCTGTCCGCGCGGGCCGCGCCCCCGAGCGTGCCCGCCGCTCGACCCCGCGTTGGGCGCCCACTCACCGGCTCGCTGGGCCGCGGGGCGGGCAGCTCCGGGCTCCGAGGCGGCGGGGCTCAAGGCGCGCACGCCGCGCGGGCCTGTGTACACACGTGACCGCCGCCCGCCCCGCCCCCGGCCGGCCCCGCCCCGCCCCCCGGGCTCGCGCCGCACTCCCGCCGCGCGGGGCGGGGGCGGGGGCGGGGCGGAGCGCGTCCTGTGACCCGAGGTCAGCCGGGTGCGGGACGCGAACCCCGGGCGCTGCCGTGCGCTCCCCCAAAGCGCTGGTGCTGGTCGTACCGCCGAGTCAGAACGCGCTCTAATCTGCAGGGGACAGCGCCCCCCCTCCCTCCGAAGGCTGTAATCTGGTCCTTCCAGGCGCACCTGCACCTCCCCAAAGCGCGCCTGCTGTCTCCAAATTCACCCCTTGCTTCTGGTCGTCGGAATTTGCCAACCGAGCCGGCCACGGGAAGACACGGTGTACCGTCTGCAGCCGCATTAATTTCGTAGCTGTGGTCACGATTAAAAGTCGGGAGAGTTTAAAGAACAAGGAGGTTTACTTTGCTGTAATTAGTACCTCAGCGCCTTCTAATTTAATGAAGATCCGTGGTGTGACCGGGGGTTGAACGGGAGAGCGGTAGAGGCAGCATCCCAGTGCCGCCTGCTTGCTCAGGGCTCCACCCCGGGCCCGCCCGCCCCACAGCTCAGCTTCCTGACCACGGATTAGAGACGGAAGTTGGGGTCAGCTGGGGGACCAGACTCCCTGTGGTAAAAGGGCAGAGCAGAGTCCAGGTCACTTGTGGACCCCACCGCCCGCTTGGCCCTGTCGTCATTGCCTCACCTTGCTTCTCCGCCCCACGCCAGAAGTGGGTTTCTAGCAGAGAGCCGCCTGACAGCGGGCCACGCGTCCCCCAACGCCTAGACCAGCCACGGTCGTCCAGCACTCAGCTCAGACAGCTGGAGAGACCCCTCTTTGCCAGCTCCTGCCCTAGGCCCTCAGAACAGCCTTGGAAGGTTTTTACTTCCACGTTTTATCAGCTCTTAAGACATCATTAGTGCTACCCGTGCCGTTGTCTTATGAACCACTAAAAAGAAAACAACTTGCCACAATTAAGTTCTGACACTGCCGGTTATAAGCAGCATCCTGTTTTTAAAGGTGTTGAAATGAGAGAGAAAATGTGTTTTAGCAGCAGTGCAATGCAGGATTCCCATTTTAAGTGGCACTGAGGCTCAGAAAACTTAAGGAACCTGCCCAAGGTCACACAGCCCCTGGTGGGGTCAGGATGTGAACCCAGATGAGTTCTCTTACCAATGCACCCAAGTAAACGTTATCGCCCTCGTATGAGTGGCCTTGGCAGAATTCCTGGTCACAGTCCCCGGGACGCCAGGTATAACGCAGTCTGCCCACAGGACAGGATGTTCTGCAGCTGTTGGCAACTGGGGAGAGCTGACATGTAGTGCCACCTAAGCCACTTAGCGTCAGGTCACCCACACTGCCTTCTCTGCGAAGAAGGCCTCTGCCAGGAATGCCAGCGGGGCCAGGAAGGACAGCACAGTGTCCGTGCATGTGTCAGGGCCACGCACCTGCAGCTGAGCCAAGGTCTGCACCTTCTAGCACTCTCTAGCTGGCTCACGTAAATCTCCCTCCGAGGGCGATAGCTTTGTGCCTTGTTGGCAGCTGCTCCCTGACTGTTCTGGCCGATTGCTGTGCCAGAGCCGGATGTCTGTGGGGACAGCACCACCGTCCTGGGCGGACGGAGTTGGTGTGCGAGCGTGACCTGATTCCTCCTGGGTTCCTGACCGTCTCACGCTCAGGCGTCCGTTTTCGAAAACCACACGGAGTTAGCCGTCCCCCGACTGCCGGTGTGGGTTCCTGAGGAGCAGGGGCTGTGTGCCCCCGGGGCCCCAGGGCTGTGCTTCTGCAGCCGCTCTCCCTGTGGTCACAAGGCCGGTGCCCTAATTGTGCACGGCGCTCTGCAGCGAAGAGGGAGGCCGCAGCCCAGTGTTTTGCTGAGGTCACGGGGCCGCCTCTCCACGGATTATAGAAACATCACAATGGCCCTTTGCTCACCACATTCTGGAGACTTGGCGAGTATTCCTGGTGACTGGAGTGGCAGCAGACAAGATGGGCTGGGCTGCATTCCACACTGAGGGGACTCTGCTACCCAGAGTTTGTTTGCATGTGGTCATTCTGTGGGGGGGGCGGGGGGGGTGGCTGGAGACGATGATGTGGAGGGTTACAGCTGCCTTGGCTGAAAAGGCAGGGCCAGCTTCCTTTTGGAGATGCCCCTTCTCTCATAATTATGTGCTTACACTGGATATTTGGTCCTAGGTGACGTGTCGATCAGGGACAAGGAATGTTCGGAGTAACTTGCTAGTTCTTGTGAGTCCGGTTTAGAGAAAGGTTCTATATCTGGACTTCTTCGTGGCTCTGTTAACGGAGTTAATGTTCTTCAGGGCTCCCTCGAACTGTGGACTCTGATAAGGAGCGTGGAGGGCGTGGTGAGAGAGACCCAGCCTGGAAAGGCCAGTGGTGTAGGCGGGAGGCGTGCGGCCGGCGCAGAGCCCGGGACGGCGGTTTGTGTGTCCTCCCCACAGGCTCACGTGCCCCCAGAGTCAGAGCCCAACTTGGCGTTTCATCTGATCAAACGTTCCTGCCACAATTTTAGCAGAAGAGCTCACGATTCAGCTTCCACATAATGGGGTTAGTAAAGACACTCTGTTTTCTCAGAAGAAGCTGTTCTGTGTCGTTCTGCATGTGTTCTTTCTATGATTTTTTGCGTATCTTACACTGAACACACACACGTGTGACATTAGCCCTAAAAACAGAACCGCCCGTTATCTTACCAGATATCTTCGTTCTGTATTCCAGAATGGCAAAGGAATCGCACTTACCACGGGCAAACCGTGGTGACCCCCAAGTGCGTCTGAGAATAGAAGGGGGGGGGGCGCTGCTCAGGACGAGAGCCCCTCGGAGGAGGCCAGAGGGCGGCTTCTCACTGGCTGGGCTGCTGCCGAGAGAAACCTCCTTCCTCCTGCCTCCAGGCAGGTGCCCAGCCTGGGGCTCCTCTCCTCAGTGGCCTGGGGCACGATGGAGCTCTGTGCTGAGGGGTCAGAAGTACACGCTGAGGCTGGATGGGACGCCCGGGCTTTGCTTGGGGCGAGGCAGGGGCCCGAGGCGAGGGCAGGAGGGGGAGGCGCGAGGATTCAGTGTACGGTCTTCTGTGCGTGTTCGAATCTCCTGTAAAATTTCCGAAAGAGGGGGCCAGACAAAGAATGTGCCGCTGCCCGTGGGCCGGGCCTGGGCGCAGCTCCGCGGGCTCGCAGGTCCCCGCAGGGCTCCCCGGGACCCCGGGACGGCCCCCCACCCCCCACGTCCCAGCCTCGGCCCGGGAAGGGGCCTGGTGGGTGTGCAGACTGTGGGCGCTGAGCCCCTGAGGGGGTCGGTGGGTGCACGGAGGAATCTTGATGCCGTTTGCCTTTTCCCCTCCCAAGCCTTTCACCAGTGTTAAAAATAGTGCGTATGGAAGCACTTCCTGCACAGAACAGGAGTGGGCGCACTTTGAACAGCACCCCTGGGTGTCAGCTCCACCCCCGCCCCCGCCCCCGCCCACCTGCCCGTTAGGCCCCGCCTGCTGTCTGCTGAAGCCAGAGGGCTGCTGTTTGCACAACAGCAAAGGACCCCAGCCCCCGGATCCGTCCAGCGACGTGCCAGTGTCCTGCCAGCCCTGGGGCTTCCGAAAAGACCGGGTGACTGTCCTGCTTGCTTCCCCCGGCGCGGCCTGTCCAAGCCCGTCCGTTCCCCCTCGTGACAGAGGGGCCGGGGGCTTGGCCGCGGGGCCTCTGTCCAGGCCTGGAGCTGGGCGAGCACTGAGCCAGGCAGGGTCCCCTCACTCCTGGCTTGGGCTGTACGAGCTCCTGTGGGGCCGCCTGGTCCAAGCCACACCCAGTCCCTCCAGACTAGAGGCACAGACGTTGCTGTTTTAGGTTCGGTTTCTGTTCTGGAGTGCACTCTCTCCCTTTTGGCTTTTTATTTTTAAATAATTACAGATTCCCAGGAAGTTGCAAAAATAGCAGGGAGCGGTCGCTTGCACCTTTCACCCACTTGCTATGTTTTACACGACTCTACACAAAACATTGCGTGTCCCACCTACACCGCCTAATCCAGACACCGAGCGCCCCCCCCACCCCTGCTGCCCCGTCACACCACCCCTCCCTCTTCCTGGCAACCGCGGATCTGCTCTGTTATCATGTCCTTTTGAGGATGTTATATACTCGGAGCCACTCAGTGTGTGTCTTTTGGGGACTGGCTCTTTTCCTGATCCTAACGTCCTGAGATTCAAGCTGGTGTTGTCCATCAACGGACGTCCCTTTTACTTCCACGCGGCAGTCCGCGGTCCAGAGCTTGTGCCCCGTCGTTCAGTCGGAGGCCAGTTTGGCACTATTCCAGGTAAAGCTGCTGAGCGGTTGTGACAGGATTTTGTGTGGAAGTAAGTTTTCAGGTCCCAGTTGCTGGGTCACGTGCTATGTGCATGTGCGGTTTAAGAACCTGCCAAGGGGCGCCTGGGCGGCTTCGTGGGTCAACCGTCCGACTTTGGCTCAGGTCATGATCTCACGGTCCTTGGGTTCGAGCCCCATGTCGGGCTTTGTGCTGACAGCTCGGAGCTGGAGCCTCCTTGGGATTCTGCGTCTCCCTCTCTCTGTCCCTCCCCTGCTCGTGCTGTGTGTGTCAAAAATACCCATGAAAAAAAAAGAACCAACCAAACTGTTTTCCAGGGCGGCTGTAGCAGTTGTGCGTTCCTCCCAGCCGTGTGTGAGGTCCACGCGGGGCGCTGTCGCTGCTGGTCTGAGCTGCCCTCCTCGCCGGTGGGAGTGGAGTGGCCTCCTCCTGCTCTGATGCCTTGTCTGCCCTGATGCCTGGTGACGGCACGCACCGCGTCCCGTGCTTTGCCACCCATAGCCCTCTGGTGGCACGTCCCCGAGTTCTTCCCCATTTTCTAACTGGGTTGTTTGTCTGCTTACGTCGAGGACGGGTGTCCACCGTTCCAGCGTCCTACAGAGTAGTCTCCCTGCTGGAAAATTCCTCCGTGGCCTGCCCGTTCATCCCTGGCCTCCGCCCACATAACCCCCAGCGCCCACCGGTCTGTTACCGTCTCCACAGTTTTGTCTTTTCCAGAACATCCTAGAGTTGGAGTCATCAGCACGAAACCTTTTCAGACTGGCTTCCTTCACTCAGTAACACGCACTGAAGGCTACTCCCTGCCTCTTCATGGCTCGACGGCTCGGTTTTCAGTGCCGAACGACACTCCTTTGCCTGGACGGTGCACGGTCTGTTTACGCACTCGCCTGCTGAAGAACATGGTTGTTTCCAAACGTGGGCGGTTGTGAACAAAGCTGCCGTAAACGTCTGGGTGCAGGTTTTGGTGTGCATGTAACTTCTCAGTTCCTTTCGGTAAGTAGCAAGGAGCAGGATGACTGGATGGCAGGGTGAGAGAAGGCGCATTTTGTCAGAAACGGCCAAACCGGCTTGCAAAGTGGCTGCACCGGGTCGCGTTGCCACGGGCGGGGCAGGAGATTCCCGCTGCTCCGTGTCCACGCTGGCGGCCACGACGTCGTGGACCCTTCTGACAGGCGCGTGTGAGATAGGACGCCGAGTGCCTGCCACCTGTTCATCCTCTGTGGTTCGAGGTTTGTTTTTTGCCTATGACCGTCCAGGACCGTTCGTTGAAGAGACTCTTTCCTCCAATGAAGTACCTGTACACCTTTGCCAAAACTCAAAGTGCTGATGAGGTGGTTTGGGGCTCTCTGTTCTCTTCCGTTCACTCGTGCGCCTGTCCCTCCGTCGGCGCCACACGGTCTTAATGGTGGCAGCTCTGTGATAATTGTGGAAATCGGATAGAGGGACTCTTCTACTGTATTTCCCTTTTCCAAAATTGCTCTAAATATTCTTTTTCTAAATATCCCTTTTCTTTTCCGTGGAAATTTTAGGGTCATCTCGTATACCTGCACGGAAAGTCTTGCTGGGGGTTTTGCATTGAACCAGCGTCTCGTCTCGTGGAGAACAGACCTCCTCACTGGGCTGTGTTCGGTCCGTGAACACAGTAGGTCTCCATTTATTTAGACGTTCTCTGATTTCTTTTCGTCTGATTTCCTTTCCCGTGTTCAGCGCACAGATCCTGTACGCGTGTCATTGGGTTTACAACCCCGTGGGTTTTTTGGAAGCGGTTGTAGGTGGTACTGGATTTTAAGTTTGAGTTTCTGTGTGTTGACTGCCAAGTCACGGAAACACAGAGGACACACGCACATTGCTCTCGTCCTGCAATCTTGCCGAATTCACGAGTTCTTGGAGTTGTCTTGTAGGCTCCTTGGGCTTTGTGTGTTGGTCACCGTGCCGTCTACAAATACAGACTGTTGTATTTCTTCTTTTGCAACCTGCGTGCCTTTGATTCCCTTTTCCTGCTTCATCGTGCGGGCTAGAACTCACTAGCAGCGGCCAGAGGATCTCTGTGCCCTTTCCCTGGTCTTGGGAAGGGAGGGACATGGACGTTATTTATCAAGCGGACAAGACTTCCCGCCACAGGTAGTTTCTTGAGGATTTAGATCACTACTGCCATTTGAATTTTGTCAGACGCTTTTTCTGTGTCGGTTGATATGCTTGTGTGATACTTTGTCTTTTGCCTGTCGATAGGGTGGCTTCTACGGATTGGGTCTTGAATGTTGAATCGGCCTCGCATCCCTCACTGAACAAGCCCCGCTCGGTTGTGAGGTACGATTCTTCTTATATGTTGCTGATTAGGGTCTTTGCACATATATTTGTGAGGGATCTGGGTCTGTAGTTTGCTGGTCCTGTACTGTTTTTGCCTGGTTTTGGTGTCAGGGCAGGGCTGGCTTTGTGGTCGCGCTGGGAAGTGATCCCTCCTCTCCCGTATCGTGGGAGGGACCGACCGCCTGGAGTTGGGTGACTCAGCGGTTAACAGAATTCCAGTGAAGCCCCACTCCCCTGGGCAGGAGACCCGGGGCTCCGCTTCGCAAGGCACTGCCGTGCCGGGGCGGGGTGGGGGGGCCAGGCCGCCCCGAAGGCCCTGGGCTGTACTTGGCTCGGCTGCCGCCCGATCGATCGCAGCTGACAGCAGACCCTCTTTACCTGGGGCTTTACCGCCCCCCCTCACCCCTCCGCCACACACAGTTTCCGTCCACACCGGGCCTGTCCCCGGAGGCTAAGTGGGACGGAGCTGCCGGCACGGGAGCTCTGTGGGCCGTGCCTGCCGGTGTCCGGGTTCCGGGAGGGCCACGTCCGGGCCATGTCCTCACGCCGTGAAAGGGGCGAGGGAGCTCTCTGGGTCTCTCTTGTGAAGGTACCGTTCCCATTCCCGAGGCTCTGCCCTCATGACCCGTGCACCTCCCCAGGGTCCCACCCCCAACTACCATCACGCCAGGGATTAGGTTTGAACATACGAATTTTGGGGAAACGCCAACACTCGGTCCGTGGCTGCAGGCATTTTCGTCTGTTTTGTGCCCACAGCATAGCCCGCGATCAGAGTCAGAGGAGGCTTCGGTGTGAAGACGTTGCCCGACGACCCCTCCTCCTAACCAGGAGCCAAGTTTCGGGGGTGGGGGGTGGGGGTGGAGTTCTGGGGTCTCTTGGGACGGGAGAGCTGGTGCCAGGCTCGCACGGCAGGCAGGGCTGCCGCTCCTTTCCCAGCTGGGCCGTCCGCAAGGGTTCTCTGGCTGCACCAGGTCCCGCGCAGAACCAGGCGCGAGGACAGCGGCCCTGTGCCTGCTGCTGCTGACGAGGCCCGGGACCAGACAGCCGCCGGGAGGCTTGGCCTGGCAGCACCTGCTTGGGGTAGAGCTTCCACGGGCCCAGCGTCCAGGCCCAGCGTGAGGCCCCCGCATGTGCCCCCGGGGGGCCAGAGCGCCTCACACAGGGCCTGGAAGGGACACTGTCGCGGGTAGGCAGCCCCCCCCCACCGAGCCCCAGGTTCCTCGCCTGTGAAGTGTGGGGACAGGGTGGCCGGGAGGGAGAGACGAGTGGAGGGCACGAAGGCACCCTCTCAGCCACGCGGCCCTGCGTGTGGTGCACCCAGCGGCAGTGCCCTCCCTGCTGCCAGACCGGCTCCCGCCCCTTCCCACTCAGGTCTCCCAGGGCTGCAGACTGGTGTCAAGAAAGCCATCAATCAGAGGGCCTGAAGGCTGAGTAGTGACACCGGAATGCACTAGCAAATCAGCACGTGGGTCCTCTGGGACCCAGAAGTCCCACAACGGCAGTCTTGGAAACTTTTTAAAAACCATTTCCGGGTTTCCTTACCTGTAAAGTGGGGGTGCTGATGCCTGCATCCCAGGGATGAAGCAAGACAGCACAGGTGGAAGACACCTGGCACAGTGGCTGAGGTCTCCGGAGGGCGGGGCTCCTCCCCGCCCTCCCCTCCCCTGCATCCGTCCAGCTGTGGCCCAGGCTCCTGCCATGCCCGTGTGCCTGCCCCCGTTGCCCCTGTGGAGCAGCCCGCGGCCGCGGTGACAGACAGGGAAAGCACAGAAAGATTCCAACTTGGCTCCCGAGCCCTGGGGGTCCCTATCGGGCTGGGAAGCTGGCACGCAGCGGGCCAGTGAAGGGTCCGCAGCCAGAGTAGAGTGTCCTGGGACGCCTGGCCCCCGACCTTTGCCAGACAGGTGGGCCAGAAGCCCTCCCCTCCCCCAGCAGCCCTGCCGCAGAGCCTCCTACAGGCCCTGGGGTAGACTGTGCTCTCAGCTGCCGCGTGCGGTTTCCTCTTGTACCCGAAGATTCACCTGCAGTCTCACTGGAGGGAGTGCAAGCTGGAGAAGAGACGTAGGGTGTTCACGTGGTGAAGGAAAGACTTTGTGACTCACTTGTTCAGCAGGCCTCGGCCGAACACTGGTGTGTTGCTGGGCAGTGTCCGTGGGGTGTGAGCAGACACAGCCCGACCCTCTTGGAGCTCACGGTGCTGGGGGGGCCGTGCTGTTGGGAGGGTGCTCAGTAGGTGAAGCAG
Source organism: Panthera tigris (assembly GCF_018350195.1). Taxonomy (NCBI): domain Eukaryota; kingdom Metazoa; phylum Chordata; class Mammalia; order Carnivora; family Felidae; genus Panthera; species Panthera tigris. Next base: position 934,670 of record NC_056675.1, on the reverse strand, counting down.
AGGTTTCCCTGACTCTGAGGATGATGGGGGAGCTAGTTGAGAAGCTCCAGGCTGAGAGAAGAGCGTGTGCAAAGGCCCTGGGGAGGAGACAGCAGCCCCGGTACACAGAGCCCAAGGGTGGAAATGAGGCCAGCCCGGGGGTGGGGGGTGGGGTGGTAACCAGAGTCTGCCAGGGGGGCGTGGGTCCATGTGATGGGCAGAGAAACGGGGAGCACTTGGGGGCGCTGCAGCTGTGGTTTTCCTCCTCCCCTGTCCGGGAGGGGTAGGGCCTGTTAACAGGCAGGCCTCCGGGCGAGGGCCCTGTGGCTGCCACCTGGTGGTGCGGCGGGCACCGACAAGTCGTCCCGAGTCTCCATTCCCGCTCGCGACAACCTCCTTCCACCGGGAGCCTGCGTGGGCCTCGCCTCGCGTCTCCCGCCTGCTTCGCAGACCCGGCTGGGGCTGGGGTCCGCGCCCACGTGCAGGCCCCGGGGCCCCGCCCACACCCCCCGAGCGCCCCCGCGCCTGCGTCACCGCCCGGCCGGCTGGATCCGGTTCCAGCCGAGCCGGGCCGGCGTGACATGCGCAGTGCGCGGGCGCTGCGGCCGGGCTGCCCGGGGCCCGCTGGCGGCCCGAGACGCGGAGGTCAGTGTGCCGAGCCCGGAATCGGGGCCCGGGGAGGGGGTGGGGGGACCCGCCCTGCACGAGCGCGCCCGCGCGGAGGGCCGGGCGTGTCCCGGTGGGGGTGCTGCGGGGGCCCGGGGCCGGGAAGATCCCGGCCCGGTGAGACGGCTCACCCTGCGGGTGGGGCGCCCTTCCCCCTTGGGGTCGGGCGCGGGTGGGCCCACGCCGCCGCCGAGGTTACCTCGTCCGGGGGGGGGGGGGGGGGGCGGAGCGCCCTGCTTCCCAGCCTCGGCGTCCTGCACGGTGAGGATGGGGCCCGAGTTGGGTCCTGCACCGGGGGGGGGGGGGGGGGGGGGGGGGGGGCGTCGTGGGGGTTGGGCTCGAGCTATGTGCTGCACCAGGGGGAGGTCGTGGAGACTCTGAGCTGTGTCCTGCACCGGGAGGGGAGGTTATGGGGGCTTCCGAGCTCTGTCCCGCACCACGGGGAGGTCGGTGGGGGGGGGGGGGGGGCTCCGAACTGTGCCCTGTGCTAGAGGGGAGGGGCCCCGAGCTGTGTCCTGAACTAGGGAGGAGGGCTTGAGGGGGTCTCCAGCTGTGCGCCCTTAACAGCTCTTCCTTGCGGAAGGTCTCTGGGGCTCGCAGCCCCTCCGATTGCTGGTTCAGAACCCCGGATTCTAGTCTCATCCCCGGGCCATGTGACCACACGCGAGTTCCCTGCCTCTCCAGCCTGTTTCTCTGCAAAACCGGGGAGTGGACTAAACCTTGTCCCTGTTGTGCACCTGGGGACTGGTCTGTCCTTGCTTTCTCCACTCCTGGGACGGGTGTTGTCCTTTGCTTGGGACAGATAGCCCAAGACGACATTATCTAAAGAAGTCCCACCCACACGTGGCACATCATCATTGTTGGGGGAGTGGGGAGGGCCTGCAGGGGTATCACCATTTTGCCTGTGACGGTCTCTGGCTTTGACACATTATTTGGCAATGTGAATTTTCACGGTGCACGCTCGGGAATTCTGGCAAGGCGAGAAGAAGCTAACCCATGGTTTCCGTATGCTAGCTGTGGAATTATCTTGGAAATTATATTTAACAATGGATGGAGTTGATTCAATGATACGCTGTATTCATCCCGTGCAGCGTTTGTTTTGATTTTGCTGGTTCATTTTGGAGCCAATAAGGTGTTGGTGTCAGTTTCTCCCCTAGCTCAGACCGTTTGCAGATCTTGCACCGCCTACGGGGCCCGGAAGGCAAGGGATCCCCGAGCTGAGGCTATTCTCTACCCAAAGGCAAGGGCGTTTCCGCTTCCTCGGCACAAAAGCCCCTGAGGAAGAATGCAGCCCACAGACCGCGGCTGAAAAGGCAGGAAAACCTATTGGAAAATCTTGTGCGGAACCTGCGGCCTCTCTGCGGGCTTCGCACAGGAGAGCCTGTGTTCTGGGCCCGCTCCCAGCACCCTGGCCCGTGAACTCGGGTGGCACGGAGCTGTCTCTACAGTTTTCTCCTGGGCTTTTCTGTTAATGTGGCGAGTTCAGCACTGCCGGGTCAGGAACGAGCGTCTGCTGACTTCTTGGAAGTTGTGCAGAAGCATGTTTTTTGTGCGTTAAACGTTATTTTTAGACCCATTTACGATTCCTGTACTTCGTTTTCCTCCTGGCTCCGCCCGTTCTGGCCATCAACCTGCCGGGATGGCATTTCCAGGTTAAATTGAAAACGCACCCTTCAATTTCTGGCCAGTCACACGTTTCCGGAAACGAGAGGAAGGCAGATTCAGAGTTTACTAGGAAGGGGGTGGGCGTGGCTGGGGGGGCGGGCTCAGCGGCCTGCCGTGAACACAGGCGTGACTGTGCACGTGACCTTTGCCGTCAGATCTGGCGTCCGTGCCTGGAGGCCATAACTGTGACATTCCACGGTTGGGCTGTTGCCCGCACGGTGCAGCTGGATTCCACGCCTTGCTGGCCTGCTGGTAATGGAGGAAAAGTTTACTGAGTCTAGGTCGTTAGACCCCGCCGGTGGGCAGTCCTTCTCGGAAGTGACAGAGCTCGCACAGGGGGAGCCTGCCAGGGCCTGTGCCTTCCCCCCACCCCCGACTTAGGCAAAGTCACCCCAAGGCAGTGAGGGCTGCAGCAGGGACGTGGTGCCCTTGGGGTCTGCAGTCCAGGAAGACCCACCTGGGAGTTAGGAGACCCCGTAGGTCCCTACCTCTGGCGAGCAGGTAGCCGTTTCCTTTTCTAGCGGCGGAGGCTACGCCTTGGTGTGTGGCTGTGAGGTGCTGGGGGTGTGCCCCGCCCAGTAGCGCGGCCTGGGTCTGGCTGACGGAGGCCTCCAAAGGAGGGGCCCTCACAGCCTCTCTGGGGACCCCGCCTGCCCTCAAAGGCCTTCAGAGCTTGTGCGCCAGACCAGGTGAACCCCCTCGGCTCAGCAGGGCGTCTCCAGAAATGGAAACTAGAGCGCGGGGCTGCTTCCTAGCTCTGTTCTCGGTGGACTCAACGGTCTTCCTGTCCCCATGCGTCCTCTTGCCTGTGCCCTGTCATCTCAGATCTGAGACCTCAGGGCCCTGGACACTGTCTGTCCCCAAGCCTCTCCCGGCCTGTGCGGACACCCACGTTTGGCATCTGAGCGCGTGCCCTGTGAATTGTGCCAAAACCAAGTCCGCTCCTCCCCTGGCCTCCCCCGTCTGCCCCTGGAGCTGGCGTCCTCCTAGTCCCCGACCGCTTCTCCCACAGCCCTTGTCAGCTCAGCCTCCTCGCACCGCTCCTGTCTTCTGCCAGTGTCCGCGGGCTCGGGGCAGGGCCGCGGCCACAGCTCATCCTGTTCACACCTTGTTCCCTGTGCCCCTGGAGGTCCTCGAGAGCAGGGCTGCTCTTCACCTGTGTCCCCTGAGGCGCCTGCGCTCCGCCCTGGATGATGGTCCCAGATGGTGCCCATAGAGCCGGCGCTGAGCCTGACCGAGTTGTACCCCGAACCTCCCCCCACACCTGCCAGGGGGAAGGGGTCACCGATGTCTGCCAGGTAGCTGTCCCCATCAGTCACTCAGCCCCACGGGCGCCACCTGCACACGTCCCTCCGGGAAAGGACCCGGGGAGATTTCTCCACCCCCATCCCTCCCCCAAAAGTCTAGCCTGTATGCTCTTTCTGTCTGTCCCCGTGTCTACCTCCACTCAAGAGCGGGCCCTCCCAGGACACGGCTGGACGCGCTGATTTTGGGTGAACGGACAGGCCAGCCGTGAAAGGGTAAATGTGCCCTAAAAAAAAGTCCTCGCAGGGTCAGGGGACTTTGTCTCCAGAAAAATCTGGTCCTCGTCTCGGGGTTGGAGGTTCCCTGTGTCCCCAGGCAAAGGCACCAGCTGAACCCACAGAGCCCCGTGGGACACCCACAGTGTCGCATTGCAGGCAGGAGGCTGGGCCGTGTGACTCACCCTGGCTTTGCCAGTGTGGCGGGGGGTGCAAGGGGGGCTCCTCGCTGGCTCGAGACCACCCTGTCCCCAAAGGAGGTTGGTCCCCGCACAGCCCTGCGAGAGATGTGGCATCCTGACCCTGTCCCGGGCTGAAGCTGTGAGGGACCAATGAGAGGTTTTGTGGGGCTGGTCCTCTCCAGCCTTCCTGCAGCCCCCTGACGCTGCACCTGTATCGGCCTCTCACAGACTTCACATTCTGCCCACACTGCAAACTCCTGTTTGTGTCCTGGGGTTCGAAGAAGCAAGTGGGGGCGCCCAGGTGGCTCAGTCGGTTGGGCGTCCGACTTCGGCCCAGGTCATGATCTCACGGTTCGTGGGTTTGAGCCCCGCATCAGGGGGGTTCTGTGTCTCCCTCTCTCTCTGCCCCTCCCCTGCTCGGGCTGCGCCCATGTCTCTCTCTGTCTCTCCTTCTTTCTCTCTCTCTCTCCTCTCTTTCTCTCAGAAGTAAATATTAAAAAGAAAGCAGCAGCAAGAGTAAAAACCGAGTCTCCTAGTGCTGAAACGCAGGCTGGCCGCCCAGTGCTGTCCACCTCTGCCGGCGTCCTGGCTCTGGGGAGTCTGGTGCGCGGGGCCTGTGCTGGCAAGGGGGTTGGCGCCACGGCCCTGGAAGCCGGGACTGGGCGGCAGGTCCCACTGACAGCCCAGGCCATGGCTCTGAAGAACGCCCGTATGGGAGAGCCTCTGCGGAGCACTGGCCTGTCCTCCGAGGGCCACTGTCCCTGCCCACCTCCCACCTGTGACCGTCTGTGGACAAGACTTCACCCCTCCAGTTCCTCATTTCTGGCAACCAAGGAGGTCACCTCCACTGGGATCCTGGAGTCTGTTCCTTAACGTGTGTCCCTGGGTGTGTGTTTCTGGGAAGAGGGTCCGGCGGTTTTCATCACGTCCGTCCTCCAAGGCCAGGTGGGTTTAGGTGGCGAGAGCCGGGTGGGGAAGGAGCCTGGCTGTCCCCGCGGTCGTGGGGACCTGCAGGCCTGGGCAGGTGGGCTCAGGTTGCAGTTGTGTTTTTCACCCCGACTTACAGACCCAGAGAGTTTGAACCTGGATTAAGGAAACACTATTTGCATGGTCTCTCCTGACTTTCGGCACCCGCTGTGAATGTTGGCAGGCCACGGTGGCATTGGCGGGATGTGTGGAGGGCACGGGCACTTTCCTGGCACGTGACGGGTGGAGACCGCTCCCGGCGTCACCTGTACTCGGCTCCCCTGCCCGGTTGCACGACAGACCCGCACGGATGGGTTCGTGTGGTGTCGACGGTCTTTTGATGAAGGGTTCCGTTTGTGCCCCGCGTGTCCTGTGTGTTCCGTTTCCTGCATTTAAAAGCCTTCTGAGAGGGGTGTCCAGGCCCCGCTACGTTGTGCAGGACCCTGCACCCAGGAGCTGTGCCCCGCCAGGAGCCCTGCCGCCCTGAACAGCCGCTCTGACAGCCGCTCTCCCTGTCCTCCAGGAGCTCACTTACATCCGGCCGTGAGCTCCTCGAGGCCAGAGCCCGCGTCTGCCTCCACTCAGCGCCAGCCCGAGACTCCCGGAGGGCGTCGTGCCCACCACCACACGCACCTGGAGACTCGGCTGTGTTCCAGGAGCAGCTTCCAGAATTGTCCGCACACACCTCTTCTGAAATCGTTCTCACTTTAATCAGGACGCTGCGAGCAAGACGAAAGGGGAAATTGTTTCATTCTCGCGGGCGCGAGGGGGTAGCTGTCGCTCACGTGTTACTTTAGCCGGGGGTTTTGGGGTGGTGAGAGGGATTGGGGAGATTAGGCTTTGAAGGATCTAACAGTTCGTACCTGCACGTTCCGTATCCTTCACTGTCACTTGAATCTGCTGCTGTCGCTGTGGGTTTCCGACCGCTGAAAGGGTTCCAGGTCTGTCTGCAGACGGTGCCATGGAACGTGGACAGAGGCCATGTGGGGGTCGGCGATGCCTCTGATGACTGTACCCGCGTCTTGTTTCAGAATAAAACATTTCTTTAAAACGTTGTAGGAAACGCTCTTTTTTGTTCTTCGTGGTTAGATAAGCAAAATTGTGCTACCGTGTGATACCTGGTAGTAAGTCTGATTAAGGTGTCCTTTTGAACTAGAGCGAAATTTCTGAAGGTGCCACAGACAGAGGCATGGGCTTCCTGCCCACCTGTTTCCTAGGTTCAGAACCAGAAGGAAGTGGGGCCTTCCTGGTGGGGAGGCCTATGAGCCTGCTGCTGTTTTCTGGACCCGACTCTGGAGTCCCTTCTGTCCCCCAAGCTCCGGGCCACGAAGCAGTTGACGTCAGGGGGCCCGGACTCCAGGGGGGGGTCGGATCCCACCGTGACCCTGGGGAGCACCCAGCTGCGGGGAGCACTGGTTAGACTGTTGTGGACAGTTTACGGAGAGACTACTGTGGCTAAAGATCCTCGGCCCCGGGGGCCACACAGATGTGGCTCGGGCAGGGCTCTGTCCACATCCGTAAACCGAGGACCGAGCAGAGACTGTCCCTCCCCTGCCGGCCAGCCCTTCAGGGGCAACGCCGTGTGGGCGCTTAGGGCGCGTCCGTAGACGCCACGCACAAACTCCAGGCGGGGTTTTGTCGTCTGAGGTGCCCTGACCTCACGGCCCTGGGCCCTTTGCCACAGCGGCACCCTGCCGCCACCCGATAGCAGTTTCTACGTGAACGGATAACCGGACCGCAGACTGTCGCCTGACGCTTCTCTCGATGCTTCTTAAAACCGTCTGCCGTAGAACTGCTGCCACGATGAGCAGCCTTCTGGGAGGCATAAAGGTCTGGTTCTGTGGGGGGAGGGGCCTGCCCTCTCCCCGCCCCCAGCCCCTGCTCACGTGCTGCGACTCCCAGCTCTGGTCCCAGCTCTGCCTCCTTCGCCTTCGGGACGAGCGTCCAGACCCTGCAAGCGGCTTGGCTTTCCCTGAGCGCTCCTAGGGTGTCCTGACCTCTGCCGCCGCTCCCTGGAAGAGCAGGGCCCAGGTGGGCCGGTCTGCACCCCCGCTTCTCTTCAGAGGCCACCAGCAGGCCCCCTGGGACCCGGGATGAAACGGGCAGGAAGGGCGTCTTGCTCCCGCCCATCCTGCTTGGAGCACAGGCCGCACAGAAGTGGTCTCGAGAAACACTGGGTTTATTGCAGTTTTGGCCTCTTTCCTAGGCCGGCCCCGAGGCCACGTCTTCAGCCAAGGTGGAGACCCCAGGAGGGCACCGGGCCTGCCCTCCTGCCTCCCATCATGGTGTCACCACTGCTCCCCTGGATCTCAGGAAACCCTCAGAAATCCCGATGGCCTCGGGCAACTAGACTTGCAGGCAGGGGGCATGTGCCGCCCCAGGGCTGTGTCTGTCCAGAGACCCCCCCACTCTGGAAGCACCCCTGTGCTGGCGGCCTGTGAACCCCGTGTGAGAGGAGCCGTGCGTGTGTGTGCACATGCGTGTACATGGTGTCAGGGCTGCTGGAGCCTCCCTGGGGCAGCCTGGAGGCCCCACTGCTGGTTTCAAAGGAGGCAGAGGGGGGAGCTGGAGAGAGAGCGTCTCTTTTGTTTTAGAAGATTCCGGAAAGATCTGGCATTGAGTGGGAACACAAAGGTTGTCAAGGCACTGGCACTTTGTAAGCTGGCCTCTGGGGAGGCGAGAGGGGAGGGGAGGTGAGGGGAGGGGGAGGTCTGCAAACGCTGGATGTGCCTGGGGTAGCCTTTGCCCTTCCGGAGGCCTTGGGGCAGTGGCCTGGTCCCAGGCCAGAGGCGGAGTGACCAGTGCTCATGTGCCAGGTTTTCCAGGAAAGGGGACGTGTGTGCAGGTCCTGGGGTCATGATCCCCCGCCCCGTTGAAAGCCTGGTTTGGTTTGATATGGGGAGCGGGTTGGGGCTGTACTGCTGGGTGCAAGGTATCTGGGAAAATAGGGGTGTCAGGAGGCCGCGGCCCTATCAGGGGAGAGCGAGAGGCCAGCAGCCTGCGTCCACCAACTGCTTAGCTGCTGGGGGAGGCACCCAGGCCTTCCTTGGGAGGGGTTCCTAAGTGGAAAGGCCTCTGTGGGTACCCCATGCCCCAACCTTGAGCAGTATGCTCTCAGCCCTGCCTCAGTGCACCTGGTCTGCGGGCAGCCTGAGGGCAGCAGACAGTGGGGCAGCAGCAGGGCTGGGGGGCTGGGGAGAGGGAAAAGAGGAGGGGCAGGTCTCCTGCTAGGCTGTAGGGGGATGGGACTCTCCTCTCCGCCCAGAAATCCTTGTCCCCAGTGCGTGAGCACAGGTGCAGGGTTAGGAGAGAGGTCCGAGGTCAGTGAGCTTTGACACGTGCTGGGGTGAGATAGTCACACCCGGCCCTTCCCCGCAGGACTTGTCACCAGGCGCTGGGTCTCCTGGGTCCCTGGGAGGGCAAGACTTTGAGCAGCCCCTTCCCCAGGTACTGGGGGTGAGGGAGGGGGTCCAGGGAGCTGAGGGGCACCCTTCCAGGCTGGTTTTCCCTTGCCTTTCAGGGAGGAGCCGCCTGGGGCGCCGGACAGGACACGGCCCTCGAGCTGCCCGAGCTGACCCCAGAGGAGAAGAGGGTCCTGGAGAGGAAGCTGAAAAAGGAGCGGAGGAAAGAGGAGAGGAAGCAGCTTCGGAAGGCTGCAGTCCCGAGCGTGCCGGCCAAGCCCTCCGGGGCCCAGCTGGCCCTGGACTACCTCCGTGGGTAAGGCGACCCTCTCACGCAGGGCCTGGCCGGGTCCGGAGGGTCTCTGGTGTACCGGGAGGGACGGGGGGCTCGGGTGAGCTGCTCCAAATCTGGCTCCTGGGGCCAGTGGTGTCCCCGCAGCCTGGGACCTGCCCTGGTGGGTGTCAACACAGAACCACCACCCCCAGTGCCCACTCGAGCCCTCGGGGTGCCTGGCAGACCCTGGTTTACCCTGTTCCCACGGCAGGCAGAGCCTGGCATCTGCCAGCAGCTCCGTGCAAGCCTCTCTAGGGGCTCCTGGAAAAGCCAGGCCCCAGTGAAATCGCTGGCTTCTGTTGGCAGAGGAACCTGCGGGGAAGTAAAGTCACGGGTTCCGGCAGCCTCCCCCCGCCCCCGCCGCCCACAACGATTTTCCTCCTCCGGAAGTGGGGTCCGTCCAGCGGCATCAGCGGCCAGCGCCAAGACGGTCTTCCCTGGGGAGACCCAGCTCGGACACACTCACCTGTGCGTTGATCGCGGGGAGCGGTGTATGCGCAACCGCCCCGGCCGCCGCCGAACTCCTTTGACTCCAGCAGCAGCCCCTGCCCCCGGCACTCGCTCCCCATTCCCCTCAGACCGCCCCGCCCGGCTCCACCCAAGCCCTCGTCCCCCCCACCGTGTCTCTGTGGGCGTGTCGATTCCGGACGATTGTGCACGTGGGAGTCACGCACGGCGTGGCCTTTTGCGAAGCAACGTTTGAGGCCCACCCACGTTGCAGCACGTGTCAGGCGTCCCTTTCTCTTTACGGCCACATACCACGCACTGCACGCATACGCCACGTTTCGTTCAGCCGCTCGCCCGCTCGCGGGCATTCGGGTTGTTTCGGGCGCGGGGCCGTTGTGGCTGATGCTGTGGTGCGTGTCCGCGTACGGGATCTTGTGGGGACGTGACTTCCTCGGTCGCGGGCACAGCCTCGGAGCGGGATTGCCAGGGACCCCGTTTTTGCAGGAGCTGCAGACCTGCCCGCGGCGGCTGCGCCACGTTAACAGCCCCACCGGCAAGGGCCCCGACTTCCGCCCGTCCGCGCCCGCCCTCCCCGCCCTCGCTGATGACAGCCACGCGGCTGGGTGTGGGGCGGTGTCTCGCTGTGTTCCTCGTTTGCATCCTGTACGCGTTAAACCAGAGATGCCGATAACCCAGGGGGCTGCCGAGCGGCGCCCTCTTGGCTCCTCCCCGGAGGGGTCCCTGGAAGGGCTCAGCCAGGAAGGCGAGTGTCCCCCGGTCCCAGCTCTGTGACTCCACCTGCTGGCCCCGGGCGTGGCTGCGTTGGGGGCAGGAATCCAGCACACCAGCTGGCTGGCCGCCTCAGGGCAGAGAACTGAGGGTCCAGTAGCCTGGCCCGGGTGAGGAGGACCCTGTCTGCTGGTCCCCGTCCCCAGCCTCAGGGATGTGTAATTCTGAGCGACGTGGGACCTTGGGGCTTCTGCACTCTTGGCTGCTGGGCATAGTGGACGGGGCTGGAACTAGCACCCCTTAAGGAGTCCAGCCCCCAGTGTTGGTGTCACCTGGGCACATGCTCCCACAGGTCCCAGTGAAGAGAGAGCTGGGTCTGGGGTCTGGGGTGCGGCTGGGGAATCTGCATGTGCTGGGACCAGGTCTCTGGCTCAGCCCTCCCGGCCTCCCTCCCTAAACTCAGCAGGGGTGCAGGGGCATCGCCAGCCCCCGTAGCCCTGGCAGAGGCTGGATTGGCCCTGCTGCATGTCATGGGTCTAGAGGGGTGAGCCCTGCAGGGACCACACACAGCAGCAGCTCGAGAATGCCGAGGGCTGCCTGGTGCAGGGGCTCAGCACCGTCCGTGCAGCCCTGTTCTCTGAGGTCAGAGCTGAAGGCCGTCCCCGGTTGGTGGCCAGAGAGGGCAGGAGCGCGTGGGTGGGGGCCCGCTGGGACTTGAGGACAGATGCCTGCTGCTCCCTCCGCTGGCGTGCGGGTGTGGGGTCCCCGGCTCAGTTGGGCTGTCAGCATGGCGTGGGGCACCAGCCTTGGGGATGGCAGGGCCTGGGCTGGAGCCAGCCTGCTGCTTGTCAGTGTGGGTCCTTGAGCGAGAGAGTCGTCCTCTGTGGTCTCGGCTGTCAGCCTGGGAGCCCACGCGTGTTTCTGTGAGCGCGCACGGGTCACGGCTGGACACAGGAGGCCCCGGGGCCGGGGCTGGACAGAGGAGCAGGGGGACAGGCCAGCCACAGAGTGGACCTCAGGCTGTGCCACGGGCGCAGAGCCCGCCTGGGGTGGGCGGGGGTGAGGACAGGCTAGAGGCCTGCGGGCGCTCTTCGCGTAGACCCCGTGTGGACGGCAAGAGGCCGGGCTGCGGACCCGGTCTTCACTCCCGAGGCCACGCCTCCCGCCGCGGCGTGGACTGCCCAGCTCCCTGGCGTTCACCCACCGGGGGGCCTGTCCTGTCCAGACTGCCCCATTACCTAGAGGCCGGCCCGGGGACGCCATCCATGTTGTGGTAGGCCGCCTGCCCTCTGCCGTCTGGGCCTCGCTTGCGGCCTCGCCTCCAGCCCGCGCGGGCTCCTGTGGCCGCCCGGCGTCCCCGTGCCTGGCAGCTGTAGGTCTTGTGTGGCGGGAGCTGCACCCCATGCGTGTGCTTGGAATGTAGCGGTGGTCTCTGGGCCCGCGGGAGCCCCGAGGGAGCCCCGAGGGCAACCTGGCCCCTGTGGGATGTCAGACCCAGGGCTGAGGCGGCCAGCATGCTCTCCCCGGAGACCCCACACCAACCCCTCGCCGGGCTGGGGGCAGGGAGGCGGACTCCGGCTGTTTCTTCCCTCTTCCACCAGGGCCCCTCCTGCCGACTGAGCCAGACATGGCAGCTCCTCCCTCACGGGGTGTCCTGTCCCGCTGGGCGCCCAGCCCCCAGCCCCATCCCCAGCGCAGGCCGGGACGCGATCAGGTGCTGCGTAAGCGGGGGTCAGCGGGGCGCGCGGCCTCAGCGACTCAGGGCCTGCCTTCCGGGGACGAGAGGCTGCCGGGCCCCATCACGGCTGGAGGACCCTCGTCTACCCCCGGGGCCTGGGCCGGCCAGCCGATTCCAGCTTCCCCTGATCTGACAGATTTCTGCGGTGCAGACCGGGCCGTACGAAATCCACGAGTTGTCTGATTGCCGCGAGAGCACGGGCTGCTCTAGGCCGCGATGGCACTGCCGGCTGGAACGTGGGGGTTGGCACGTGTGAGGCCTGGGGCCGGGTTCTTAGGGTTTCCCTGAAGACCGCGGCCTTGGGGACAGGTTGGTGGAGATAGAGACACATTCACCGGCTCAGGGGCTCCAGAACCTGCCTGATGTTGGGGCTCAGGCGGGGCCCGTGGGGGACACGTGTCTCTGGGTGGCCGCGGGCCGGGGGCCGGTACAGCAGCTGCACGTGCTTCTGCCCGTCTGGGTGTTGAAGCGTCCTTCACCCATGACCTCACGGAGCCACGTTCTCTGGGAGCCACTGACGACTCCGTACCCCCTCGAGAGGGTGGGGCTCAGCCCTTACCACCAGGGAGCCCACCCGGCGCGGGGTCCCCGCTCCCTCCCTGTGGACCCTGGTCTCTCATTCTCTATCCCCACGGGTCCTGCCTCTCAGGGAGGCGTCTCTGAGACGGAGCAGGAGCCTGGAGAGGCAGGCCGGCTTGTCCATGTCCGTCATCCCCAACTTCACTCCTGTGTCCTCGTCGTCCTGGTCTGGGGGCCTCCTCTCTGCCTGTCGTGGCCTAGGGGCTTGGGGCTCCCAGCCAGTGCCCCTTGCTTCCTTTGGACCCACACGGCAGATCTGAAGCCACCGTAACGCTGTCTGGGGGTTCAGGTGACCACAAGGGGAGTTGAGCCTGAGCTAGACCAGAGCCCTGGCTCGGGTCAGGCACACAGCCCGTCCGTGTTGCCGATGCCGTGGCCATGGCAGCCAGGTCCGTGGAGCCCCAGGTCCCAGGCAGTGCAGCTCGGCACCGCCACACTCTCCGTCAGCCCAGGATGGACCCCACAGACCCTGGGGGAGGTCGTGTGCCATCTTCCAGGGCAGGGGAATTGGCCAGCGTGCAGGTGGTCAGTGGAACCAAATGGTAATTTGAACAGAGCGAGTTTATTGTAAAGAATGAGTAAGCACAGCAAAGGGCTTGCTAGTACGTCGAAACCCAAGACCCGGGAGGAGCAGACCCCAAGACAGCCACTCCTCAGGGCCGGACGAGCCCAGGGCCTACACCTTTGGGGGAGGAGTCACAGGAGCTGTGGCCACGGGACTTGCTGGGAAGGCTGCTCACGGGAGGCCTGGCCAGGGCTTCGTGGACCGTCGGCTCCAGGGGGTTGCTTGCTGCAACCAGAGTGCATCAGCCTCCGTGTCCTGTTTTTATGGCTCTGCAGCTCCTTCTACTTAACGTCATGCCATCTGGCAAACCCATTTTTTGAAGACCCCCCCCTCCCCCCAGCAGACTGGGCGATGGACGGTGTGAGCCAGCGCAGTCACTTGATAACCAGCACGGGGCAGGGGCCCCTCGGGTTAACCCGCAGGGATCAGCCAGGGACAGCGCCCGGCCTGGCGGCTCTTGGGCTCTTCCTCCGGGCCTCGTCTGATGACCACGGCCCGATTTCTGCCGCACACTCGTTCCAGGCACAGGCCGAGTGCCACATCTGCGGGTGCGGGAGTCCGGGTCGTGGTGCCCTGAAGGCACACCGCTTTGTAGGGGCGCCGGTCAGTCTCCAGGGCCAGATCCAAGATGCGAATCCACGGGTCCCCAGCGGGATGGGAGCAGGGACACCCGGTCTGGCTCAGGTCCTGCTCTGTGGCTGCCACGCAAAGTGCCCGTGGTCCCCGGCAGACGTGGGGCGGGGCTCAGGCGGGTCTGCTGTCACGTGACCGTGTGTGTGAAGTCCAGTAAGAGGGACTCCACCTCGGCCCCCGCGAGCTACTGTCCCTCCAGTCGAGGCTGCAGCTGGGGCACGTGGCACACCCTGGGGGCTCACCCCCCGCTCTCCTGCCCACACCCCTCGGTGCCCCCGAGTCCCAGACACGCCGCCCTTCTCTTCCTCCTGCTTGTCAGCAGGCTGGCCCCGTGGCCGCGGGTTGGGTGGGGGCTGGGGTGGGGGGGTCACATGGCCTCAGGTGGCCCACACCAGCACGACCCTCGGGGTCAGGGTTCCTGGCTCCCCCCGGGCTGCTCTCCCTCACCCTCCACACACAGCTCTCAGTTGGAAGGCCGTCCCCGCTCTGGCGGGCACACGGTGACGGCTGACGCGGGAGCGGCTGGTTTCAGGAGCCTCCGGGTGCCCGTGCCGCCTGGCGCGGATGTGGAGGCAGGCGCTCGGGGGTGAGGCGTCCTCTCAGCGCCAGGCTCCTGAGCCCCCTCCGCGGCTCCTCGTCTGCCGCCCTCCGGCTGGGGAGGGGCCTCCACCCACCTGGTGCACAGACCCGTCTGTCGGTTCCCGCCAGCACCTGACGTGTCCTGTCCTTGCTTCCCAGCTGGGCCCAGAAGCACGAGAACTGGAAGTTCCAGAAGACGAGGCAGACCTGGCTGCTACTGCACATGTATGACAACGACCAGGTACGTGCACCGGGGGGGGTGGGTAACAGGGTGTACACGCTGCGGGTGGTTTGGACAGGGGTATGCACACGGGGCGGGGATGGTTAGGGCAGGTGTGTGCACGCTGGGAGGGCTTTAGGGCAGGGGTGTGCATGCTGGGGGGAGGTGAGGGCAGGGGTGTGCACACCCGGTGGGGGTGGTTAGAGCAGGTGTGTGCATGCTGGGAGGGTGTTAGGGCAGGGGTGTGCACCAGGGAGCAGGGGTGTGTATTGGGGGGGGCGGGGGGGTGTAGGGCAGGGGTGTGCACACCCGGTGGGGGTGGTTAGAGCAGGTGTGTGCATGCTGGGAGGGCGTTAGGGCAGGGGTGTGCACCAGGGAGCAGGGGTGTGTATTGGGGGGGGCGGGGGGGGTGTAGGGCAGGGGTGTGCATGGGGTGGGGAGCAGGAGTGTGCACACTGGGGGGGCGTGTAGGGCAGGTGTGTGCACCCTGAGAGGGCATTAGGGCAGGGGTGTGTACCGGGGAGCAGGGGTGTGCATGGGGGGGTGTAGGGCAGGGGTGTGCACACCGGGAGGGCGTTAGGGCAGGGGCAGAGGTGTGCGTGGGGCGGGGAGCAGGAGTGTGCACACGGGGGGGTGTGTAGAGCAGGTGTGTGCACCCTGGGAGGGTGTTGGGGGAGGGCAGGGGCAGGTGTGTGCACAGGAGGGTGTCGGGCAGGGGTGTGCATGCTGGGAGGGCGTTAGTGCAGGGGCAGGGGTGTGCACGCTGGGGGGGGTGTGTAGGGCGGGTGTGTGCATGCTGGGAGGGTGTTAGGACCGGGGTGTGCACACGGGGGGGTGTAGGGCAGGGGAGGGCAGGTGTGCGCACACGTCCGACAGCAGTCGTGTGTGCACGCTGGGGGAGGGGAAGCACGCGCGGATGTAGGACGGCGACTGCCATGTGCGTGGTGAGTGAGCGGAGGGAGGTGGAGCGTGCGTCCCCCGTGGGGGAGGAGGAGAGCTGTGTGCACCTGGCGGGGTGGGGGGTGCGTCTGGGAGAAGCCGGTTATCAGACACAGGTGGGGCACGGGGGTGCCCTCCCAACGCACCTGGCGCAGGATGGTCCATGCCGACCTCCCTCGGTCACGTGATTCAGGGGGCACCTGGGTTAGAGTGTGCGGTAATCGGCCACGTCCGTGGACCTGCTTCGGGATTCTAGAAACGCCCCGATGGTCACCACACCGTTGGCAGCTCTCGTCCTGGCCAGTGGTCTCCCTGGTGCTTGCCACGTGGAGCTCCTTGGTCCACCCTCGTCTGCCTTGGTCGGCTGGCTTTCCGCCCTTGGGCAGAGCCTGGCCGCCTGCCCCCTCCCCCGCCCCACCAGAGCCACATCCACGTCTGCGAGGGTCTCCTCCCAGGCTGCGTAACCCCCTGCTACCGCCATTTGTTGTGACAAGTATAGCTTTCGTCACAAGCGTGACGGCCCTGCTACAGGGAGGTCTAGGGTGCCTGTGTGCCCGTGGCCGGGGAAGGACACGCCTGAGAGCCAGACTCTGAAATCAGGGTGGGGGGACAGCTTTGCGAACAGGCGCCAGGGCTGGGCCAGCCTGTACTGCGGCAGGAGTCACGGGCCGGCCTTTTGACCCACCGCAGAGCCCGCACTGAGGCGTGACACCCCACCCTTCCTTCCCCGTGACCCCCCCTGTCCCACGCCGATCCGTGGCCGCTCCCCACTCGCCATCGCTCAGGGCACACACCCCCTCCCCATCACCAGACTCACCCCCTCCCCATCACCCAGGGCACACACCCCCCAGCACATCACCAGACTTCGGTGCCCAGGAGCCCGGGCCCCATGGACACACCGTCCCTGGAACTCTCTGGAGCAGGTGTCACACACACGGAGCCAGCGGGCAGCTGCGGGCAGAGACCTGTGTCCTGACCACCCTGCCCGCCCCCTTCCCCCCCCCCCAGGGCCTCAAGGTGCCGGCAGGTGATGGTGGCCTGACAGCCACTCGCAGCCTGTGTGGACTCGCCGTGCCCTGAGGAGGGGCCCAGGCGCCTCGGGAACCGAGGCCTTGCTTCCTGAGGCCCCTGGAGACCACCTGGTCGCTGCCCGCCGGGAGGTGGGCTGGGGACGTGTCATAATTTTGACGAAGCCTGATGTTTGTCTTTTTTCTTCTGTCACTTGTGCGTCTGGCGTCATAACTAAGAAATCACGGTCTCACCCAAGGTCAGCAGAATTACCCCAGTGTTTCCTTGTGAGGGTTTTGTAGTTTCTGTTCTTACCTTTAGGCCTTTGATCTCTTTGGGGTTAACTCTGTGTGTGTGTCAATTAGGTTTCTGTGAGTAGACTGTCCCCCAGCGGACGGACTTGGCACCTTCCCGGTGTGCCGTCATTCACTTAGCCGTCTGCCCCGCTGGGACGTGAACTGGAAGGACAATTAGCCGTCTGCCCCGTCTGCCCCACTGGGACGTGAACCCGGAAGGACAAGGCTCGTCGGCTTTCACGGACCCCCACATCTCTGAGCCTAACGCCCCGGAGCTGCCTGGGCTCCCCGGGAAACCGGGGCACGTGCACCTGACCCCGCTGGGGGAAGGGCTGGCGTCCGGGGCCTTTCTGGAGGGGCGCAGTAACGGGTGGGCGGATGGACCGATGGATTCATTGGTCCCTGGTGAGCCCCCTGAGGTCAGGGTCAGGGTTCACTTGGGGTCCAGCACAGGCAGTGGGATAGAAGAAAGCCCTGGAAGTCAGCGGATGACTGTGGCCGAGGCGCCTGGGGGGGGGGGAGGGGGTGGGCGGGTAGGAGGGGAGGCGCGGAGGCGGGGAAGGGGGAAGGGCCCCCGGGAACGGTGTGCCCGGCCCTTGGTTCCGCAGATGCTCCCGGGCCTGCGTGACTCAACAGGCTGGTGACAGGAACAGGAGGGGACCCCGGGGCCAAAGCTGGGGGTCCTGGTTACTCTGGCCCCAGACGCTAGATGGTGCTGCCTCCTGGCCCCACACCGAGCCCCGCTTCCCTTTGTGGGCGTCCTGCCGTCCCACCCACGTGCCCCGCCGGCTGTGTTTGGCCCCGGAGCAGAGTGCCGGCCCCTCCTTGGCTGGACCGTGGCAGCAGTGGCGCCCCGGTGCTGCCCGCGAGAACAGCAGAGGCCGTGACGTGAGCCGAAACTGTTCTGTGGTCCCACGCGTGCCCTGTCTTCCTGGTGCGCCTACTTGAAGAACCCCCGCCCCCACCCCAGCCTCACTTCGAGCCCCTGAGGTGAACGGGCCTGACCTCCTGGCCGCCACGTGTCTGCGTGTGGGTGTGTGCACACGTGGGTGCGTGTGTGCGTGGGTGTGCATGAGCACTTCCTGTCGGGAGCAGGATATGAGATTCAGTTTCACGGATGAGACAGAAGCCACATCCGACCCCCGTGGGGGTGGACTGGCAAGGGAGGGGAATAGAAAGCCCGGAAGGGAACGAGTACGCTCAGGGTCCACAGAGGCGGAGGGAGCCACCACCATTCGATGGGGAAAGAATGGCCTCCTCCGCGAGCGGAGTTTTGCCAGCTGGATTTGCACGTGTCGAGGAAGGAAGGTGACCCCGCCTGACCTCTGTCAGCAGCCCTCAAAGTGGATCGAGGCCCCGGATGTCGGGGCTGAAACTAAAGCTCCCAGAAGCGAATGTGGGGCACCTGTTGTGGCCTCAGGTCGGGCACAGGCGCCGACTGCCCCAGCACAGTGACCACAGACTCAGACTGGCGGGCGGGGAGATGGCCACCCACCCACCCACAGGAGGGAGGAGGTGGGCGCAGACCCCGATCTCACGGACTGTGGGAGCTTTTCTCAGTCGACAGAAGGGCAGCCCAACTCTAAAACGGACAAAGGGTGTGCGTCGACCTTTGTCCAGAGCAGACGATGCAGGTGGCCTTTGAGCGAGTGCCGAGGAGCTCAGTGTCACGGGCGTTGGGGAGGGGCCGGTCAGAGCAGGATGGCCCCGTGACCAAAGACAGACTGACCCGTGTCGCTGAAGACGCAGCCGTTCTCGGCGGTGTTCTTCTCTCGTGTTCTCAGTGGATCGTGTTTCCTTACTTCTCGAGGATGTCAGTAACACCACTTTGAAGTCCCCTTCTCTCCGCACGACGTTTATCTTGTTCAGGTCGCTTTTGGTTTGTTTGCTTGGCCTCTGACTTTGAGATCAGACACTTTGTTCTGACGTGATGCCCTGTGGGGTCAGGAGCGGCCTGGAAACCTGGCCAGGGTTGCGTGCACCCCAGGGGCCCCGTGTCCTGAGCTGAGACCCAGATCCTGAGCTGATGGGCTGGGCTCAGGATCTGGGTTTTCTCTCCTGTGTCCTCAAATTTCACGGTAGAATCTTCTAGTCTTGCTGCAGGACACAGGCTTGGCCACCAACACCGGGGGAGCCTGTGCAGGGAGGGGGGGGGGGGACAACAAGGGGTGGGAGAGGGTCCGTATGTGGGGGGAGTGATGTGGGGGCCCCCTTCCCCATCGAATGGTCTGGGCGCCCTTGTCGAGAGCCGGCTGACCGTGGGTGGAGGGGGTCTTGCCTGGGCCCGGCTCTGTCCCCTTGCCCCGCGTGCCTGTCTCTGCCTCCGCCTCCACTGCTGAAGCTTTGGAGTTGAGGCCTGTAAGTCACTACCTGCTTTCTGAGCGGACCCGGCTGCCCCTTCACTCTCCCCTCGGGACGGGACCTGCCAGGCCCGGGGTCGGGGAGCCAGAACTCGGTTTTATCGGCGGGGGCTCTACCCTCAGACCCCCGGGGTGTGTGTGTGTGTGTGTGTGTGTCTCAGAAGATTTCTCTCCTCACAAACACGCCTGTTAACTGTCGACTGGGTGGCCTTTCGGGAGGGGGCGACATCCGATGGCTGTAGGGCCCCGAGCCCTCGAAAAAGACCGGGAGACTGGCCTGCCCTCCCCGCCTCCCCCAGCCCCGTGGTCCCACAGCAGCGGCACGGGGTGGGAACAGGGGTGCGGCACACGGGGCCCCGCACCGTCGGCGTGCCCAGGGCCGAGATGACGCCGAGCTCTGCTGCCTGGAGGAGGGGGCGGTGAGCCGCCTGACGCCCGGGCCCGCTCAGTGTCCACACTTGCCACGTCACCCCGCCCGGCCCCTGACGCTCTGGTCCTCTTCCCCCACCAGGTTCCCGACGAGCTCTTCTCCACCCTGCTGGCCTACCTGGAGGGGCTGAGGGGCCGGGCCCGAGAGCTGACGGTGCAGAAGGCCGAGGCCCTGATGCAGAAGTCAGACGAGGCCAGGGGCGCGGACACCCTCCCGCTGGGGACGATCCAGCGCGTCCGGCAGGTGCTACAGCTGCTGTCCTAGGGCTGCCGGCAGGCCGGGTCACTGCCGCAGCCCCAGGCGGTCCCGGGCCTCTCGGTGAGGGCGACCGCGTCCTCCCGGCAGTGGGGCCCCAGCGAGGGGCAAGCGGGGTCAGCAGCAGGGCAGCGGCCAGTGGGCCCGGGGACTTCCGGGGGCCGGGCCCCTGGCCCTCGGGAGGACTGACTCCACGATGACAGGTTTTCATGCCTTCACAACCGAACGGGAGCACTTGGGGGGTAACCTAGAGACACTGGCCTGGTCTCTCCGTGGCCTCAGAGCCCACAAGGAAGCCGAGGGAAAGGCCTGTTTTCTACTGGAATGACTCAGAAATCCACCAGAGCCAGCCCTTCCCGCCAGCAGTGGTCCGTCCCTGTTGGGGGCTGAGGGCGGTCCCTCCGGTGGCGCCCAGGGCTGCCCGGTCACCTGCCTGCGTTCACCAACCTTTTCCACTCCCGTTTGCAGTAAAACCATCCTGTGTCGGCCGTGGCTCTCGTTCTGTGTGGTTCGTTCTCATTTGTGCGGGGACGCGGGTCAGCCTCCAGCATGGGGTGAGGCACGGGTGGAGCCGTGCGGCTCTGAGGCCAGGACAGGAGGCGGAGGCAGCCGGCGCCCTCTGGACGTGTGCCCTTGGGACTTGGCGGCCTTCACGTGGGAAGCCCCTGCCGAATGGGGAGGCTGCGTGGGGATCCACCTGGGTGATGGCAGGCCCTCCGGCGGCTTCCACCCCAGGTGACACCGTGCGAAGCAGAGGTGAGCTGTCACCACCGAGTCCTCACCTTGCAGGTTTGTAAACCCTGTTGCTGGGGCGCGTGCAGTAGACGACCAGGACAGCACGAAGGTGTGTAAGGTGAACTGGTTGTGTCCTGTCACGGTGCCGACCGTGAGTCACAGGCTCCTGGCCTGCGCGTAGACTCCTTATTCCAGAAGAAGGCCTGGGGCCTCGCCGTGGTCGCACCTGGCCAGGCCTTTCCAGCCACGTTCCCCCGAGGCGTCCCCTCCCAGCAGTGTCCCCAGCCTCGGTTTCTGCTTTCACTTGAGCTTCGGGTACCGTGAACCCCCCGTGCCGAGGGACGCTTCTCCTTGATGGGGTCAGGCCTCAAGGTGAGGGTTCCCCAGGCCAGGAGGGGCCCAGGCGTCCAGAGGGCCCTGGGCTGGTCCTTGGGACCTCCCCTCTCTCACCTGCAACCCACACCCCTAGGTTCTGAGGGTCACGCGGCCCCACCTCCCACCCAACACCCATGCCTCCCCCGCGCCCCCCCCAGGGGCAGGGGTGATACTCCGCCACTCCCCGGGGGCATCTGGCTCCACCCCTCCCACTGGTGCAGCTGAAACCCCGCCACGTGCGCACACACACCCACCTCCGGGCCAGAGCACCTGCCCCCTCTTTGGCTTTTAGAGACAGAGGGGAGGTCCCGACCCTCCAGGCATCAGTGAGATCCCGAACAGGAGGCACTTTGGAACCCCGAGTTGGCGCAGGCCTGTGAGTGCATCACCAATCCGATGCGTTGGCATCACGGCTCCACAGATAATCTGGGGGCGTCAGGCAATCGGGGTGCCAGCCTCACAGTGCCTAAGCTTTGAGGAGGCACCCAAAAAACACACTAAGGGCACCTGGGGGGCTCGGTCCGTTGAGCATCTGACTTCGGATCAGGTCATGAGCTTGCAGTTTGTGGGTTTGAGCCCCACATCAGGCTCTGTGCTGACAGCTCGGAGCCTGGAGCCTGCTTGGGATTCTGTGTCTCCCCCTCTCTCTCCCCCTCCCCTGCTTGTGCTCTGTCTCTGTCTCTCAAAAGTAAACATTAAAAAATACATTGAAAAGTAGACACGCAAAGGAAGATCCATAAGATAGAAAAGGCTTTTTTTTTTTTTTTTCTTTTTTAAGGAATCAGGGTTGATTGATCAAGAACCATAGCTCTGGGTTTCCTGGCAGCCAAGTTGAAAAGGGGAATGCGATGGGTCCCAAGTCCTCATCCTCTGTTAATGGAAACAGTCGGGAGACCAGGGCACTCCCTTCACTTGAGCACAAACGCTCCCCGATACCAGATGGGAGAGGGCTCTTTCCTCCCTAAGGGCTCCTTCCAGGGCATAAAGTGCTGTCTACTGCAAGGTTCCCCCTGGCAGAGTGAGGTGACACAGACATGTCACCTGGGCGCACCGGGACCAACGTCACTTGCCGGCGGTGTCTGTCAGAGACGGCATGGATGAGGCCCCCGGGGCAGTGACTTGGGAGAGTCTGAGCCCCGGGGCCAGGCCACGGCGTGGGGTGGGGGCCGTGCGTGCTGAAGGACGGTCTGTGAGTCCCTGACTCACCAAGGTCTCTGTGGGGCCCCTGGGCCAAGAAGCTGAACTGTGGCCGCTGTTTGCCCGTCGGCACCCCCAAGCCGGAAACAACCCAGACGTCCAGCAGCAGGTGACCGGGACACCAAGGCAAACAGCACTCAGCAGTACAAGGACAGAAACGCTGACACAGGTCACAGTGTTGCACTGGGCAGGGGACCTCGGACCACAAGGGGGACCTCAGACCACTGTTCCACTGACACGAGATTCTGGGAACGGTGAGCTTGCTCACCTGCGGTGACGGAGCACCCAGGGGCAGGGGCGCCTTCGGGGACTGCGACCACACAGCGTGTGCAGGTGTCAGACCCGTTCCAGGGAGCAGAGACAGAGCCTCGCGGGGCAGAGCTCACTCCAAAGAGCAAAGCACTTTGGAAGGAAAATGGTAAAGAAGTTCGTTGTCACCTTAATGTCTGTTCTCACCAAAGTTCCCCGTGTCCCTCCTGGAGACCGTCTCAAGCGCTCCATCGAGAATAGGTGAGGGAGCGACCAGACGTCCTGGCCGTCAGTGCCGAAGCCATCACCCTGCCCCACCCTCCAAGGAAGCGCCCTTCCTGGGACTCGTGTGCGAGAAACGTTCAGGCAGGTGTTTCTGTTGACCTCCTGCAGTGACCAATGGCCCCCCGCCAAGCTTCCCCTTCCGGTGCCCCCCTGGAGAGCTGTCCTTGTTTAGTGAAATCAGTGCTTATCCAGCAGGAATGTCCCTGACAGGTGCTTCAGGACATTAGGTGGCCATGAGCCAGGACCCCTGCCCTGGGAACGGACCTTCAGCCTCTCGTGTGTCTGTCCTGAGGGTGGGTGTCCCAGCCGCCCTGGGAGCTTGCTTCTGGTTTGGGGGCCAGTGGTATGACGGGACCAAGAGCCACCCGCCGGCCCCCAGGGGCTCCTTCCCTCACAACCAAGAGGAGGGGCGCTGTGGCCATGGGAACCCACGTTCAGGGGCCCAGCTGCCCCCTCCTCACCCACAACATCTGGGGACCCTTGATGGACGTCTGCAGAGGCTCCTCCCGAAAGCCGTGTAGGCTGGAGGCTGAGCTCGTTGGAGATGCAGCCGGCAAGAAACGGGGCCCCAAACTTGGAAGTGTCCACCATGGATGAATGGACAACACAACACGCGCCATCCACCCACGAAATACTATTCGGCCTTAAAAGGGAAGGAAGTTCTGGCACCTGCTCCAACATGGGCGGACCCTACAGACACCATGGTGAGTGACACAAGGCAGACACAGGAGGACATGCACTAGGACCCACTCCCACGAGGCCCTGGGTCGTCAGACTCACGGACACGGGAGGACACGCACTGGGACGCACTCCCACGAGGCCCCGGGGTCGTCTGGCTCACGGACACGGGAGGACACGCACTGGGACCCACTCCCACGAGGCCCCGGGGTCGTCAGAGTTAGGGACACGGGAGGACGCGCACTGGGACCCACTCCCACGAGGCCCCGGGTCGTCAGACTCAGGGACACGGGAGGACATGCACTGGGACCCATTCCCAAGAGGTCCCGGGGTCGTCAGACTCAGGGACACGGGAGGACATGCACTGGGACCCACTCCCATGAGGCCCCGGGGTCATCAGACTCATGGACATGGGAGGACACGCACATGGGGACAGATATTCCCCAGATGGCCCCGGCTCTCCTGGGCCCCAGCCAGTCCTCCGCAGGGGTGAGGGGAGCCTGAGAATAGGGGGCCCAGAGGTCCCCTGCAGGGGTGACGGGGGTGCCAGAGCCTTCCGCGCCCTGGACCGGGGTGGCTGAGGATCCTCTCACGCCAGCCCTCCGCCCGGCCCACCTCAGATCTGCACCAGCCCACAGGCCTGAGGAGCCGAGCCGCGGGCGCCTGGGGTCGCCGTGGGGATCTCCTGCCTAATGTCCCGCCAGAGCTCCCGGGGTCCCCCACAGGGACCCGTTCCCACCAGAACCGCCAGCCCTGATGTAGCCACGGGGCGAGCATCGTGTTTGTAAAGCGTTTTCCGCCAGGATCTACACCTTCCAAGCCCAGCACAAAGGCTTCTCAAATTTATTCTTGGCAAATCAAAGCAATTACCCCAAAGCAGCAACGACCCTATCGGATTCTGAGGAGAAAAGTTAAGTCACCTTGGAAAGTGGTTCGTTTTGACGCCTGTTCCTGTGAGTTAGGAAATAGCGGTTCAGTGTGTGCGTCCCGCCTCCCGGCTGACGCGGGACCGTCCCGGACGGGGGGCGTGGCTCCTGGAAACGGGGTCCAGGCCGCCCTGCGTTCACCACAAAGAAAGGAGACCCCCGGAACCGCTGCCTTCCCTTCTAATGCTCACCTTTTCCCTTTTGGGGCTGCCCAACCACTCCCGCCCCGAGCAGCACAGTCTCTTCAGCCAAGAGCTGCTTGAAAGGGGTTCCACAGCCGTTCCGGAATGTTCTGCCTCGCTCTGAAGGATGCTGTCAGTTGATTGGCCGGGATGAACTCGGATGAGATCCACGCTCCTTGTAGTGACCCCGCTAGACTAAAGCGGCCCCGACCCCTCCACCCAGTGTCAGACGTTTGAGACAGAAGCAGTCCGGCGACAGAGAAAATCCTCGCCGCCCCCCAGCACCCAGCTCTTTCCAGAAATAAAAGATACCCGGTCCATACCCCTTCCCCCGCAGGGGCCCACCATGTGAACAGCACATCCAGAAGCACGCGTGGCCACGGCCCTGCCCCCGATTATGAAAGACTCCCCCCCCCCCCCCCCCCCACCGCCCACCCCGGTGTCTGAGATTTGCGCGCTGATCTGTGGTCCTGGGCCGCCTCGTTAACCTCGGACACCGCTGCACGGTAGGGACCCTTGTCCTCCTCTTTCTTCCGTGGGGAGCACACTGCCTGCGCCGGGCGCCGGGCCCCCCCTTCTGCGGCTGTGCCCGGTCTTGTCCCGTTGGCCGGCCCACGCTCCCTGGACAGCTTCCGCACGAGGCCGCCACACTCAGCATGGTCAGACGTTTCCGTGCTCCTCTGACGCCCCCCCTCAACCCCCGGTCTTCACGGTGATGTGTGCGTCCTTCCCCAGGAAGGGCCTCCGGCCCCCTGCCCCGTGCCTCCCTCCAGTCCAGAGGGGAGCTCCACGGCGGCGGGAGCCACGCTCGTGTGCTGCCAAGCCCGGCGCCCGCCACGGAGAAGGCGGCGGTGTCACGCTCCGTACTCCTGCACCGCTGGCTTCTGCCGCGTCCTCGGCCCAGCCCTCCGCCCGCCAGACCGCCGTGGGCTCCGCCTCGGGATTCCTCCACACCGACACACGAGCTTCTGAACTTCAAAAGGCTTCAGTCTTGGGAGGGGGTCGAGGGGCAGACGAGGGATGCGGAAGCAGAGTGGGGACCAGCAGGGACCGGAGAGAGGGCCCCGGGGGGCGCGGCCCCTGAGGGAGAGGCTGCCTGACCTCTGCCAGCCCCCTGCACCCCCCACCCAGGGCTTGGGACGGGGGAGGGCGGCCAGGGTGGCTGGAGTCCAGACCCCATCCCGCCAGGCTCCCGGGCCGCCGGTGGGTTGCCAGATACGTACGTGACCGCACATCACTGAATTTCGGCTGTGTGGGAAGTGTGTCCCGTGGACGCAGGCTGGAGAGCCCCCCACTCGGCCCCCTGACCTGGTGTCCCCGGTCAGCAACAGATCCCTGCCCTAGGAGCTACCGTACATCTTGGGCGGGGAGCTGGGCTTCGGGTATGAGGCTGACTGGCTCGGGGGGGCCCCCGTGTCCTCCCTGCTCCCCTTGCCGCCCAAGCCTCTGGTAGCAGCTGACCCTCGATTGGCCCATGTCCCAGGGCTCAGGGTCCTGGCTCCAAGGGCAGAGCGCCTCCTGGATACGGCCCCCCAGGAGCCCCAAGAACAGGGTGGGGGTCTGCAGGAGACCCAGCGGGGCCCCGCACAGCACAGAGCACGCTGGGAACGCGGGTCTGAGGCCGGCCTCTAGGTGGGTGTCACCCTGCCACCTGCCGCCTCCCCGCACCCCAAGAGCAAGTGGCCCCGAGGGGAGCCTGATGGGGGCAGCGTGGAGGGTAGGTGGGTGGGGAGAGGAGGCATCGGGAGCCCGGGAGGCGTGGGGTGCGGGAAGGGGGCACTTCTCCACTGGGGAACGGGAGGCACCCTGAGGTTTGGGGGGGACCTGAGTGCAGACCGAGACAGCGCTGCCGCCCAAGGGGTCTGGGGGCGGAGGGTGGGGAGGGGGCCCGGCTGCCCCGGGGAGACGGGAGGAGGAGGGGTAGAGATGTCCCGGGGCAAGGGAGCTTGGCAGGGGGCTGGGCCCCCGAAAGAGCACGATCGGGCCCAGGTGGGGTTCCGGGGGCCACAGCAAAGAGCCCGGCAAGGGGCACAGTGAGGGCTGTCCACCCGTTTGTCCGGCCTCCATCATCCACAACGCACCCCAAGCTGGGACCTGGGAGAGTGACTCAGACCCTCCCCGGGTCTGCTTGGGCAGAGCCCCCGTGTCTGGGCACCGCGCAGAGGGCCTGTGCTGGCGGCCGCATGGTGAAGGCCGGGGCGGGCGTGGTGTCCAGGGCGCCAGGGCTGAGGCCCGGTGGGGGCAGCAGGCGGTACCTGTGGAGGAGGCCGGCGAACAGCAGAAACAGCTCCGACCTGGCCAGGCTCTCCCCCACGCAGACGCGGCGGCCTGCGAGGGAAACCGAGGCACAGGGCTACCAGCCTGCCCTTGGCAGGGCTGTGCCAGGGGGGCTGGCCGGTTCCCTGGAGAGGTGGGGACCCGAGAGCAAGGTGCGGGCCAGCTCCGAGGGGAAGGGATGGGGTGCTGGAGGCCGTGGGCGGTGGGAGGCCTGGGGGCCTGAGCTTCCGAGGTCCCTGGTGAGCAGGCTCCTTGGGGGTGAGGGACCCCGTGCCGCCCCTGCCCGCGAGCTGGGGGTACCTGCAGAGAAGGGCAGGAAGGCTGCCCGCTTCACAAAGCGCCCGTCGGCGTCCAGGAAGTGACCCGGGTTGAACTGGCGAGGGGTCTCCCACTGCGTCTTGTCCAGGAGCACCGAGCTCAGCAGAGGGATCACGGGTGTGCCCTGTGGGTGGGGCGGCAGGTGGGCTGGGCCCGGCGCCCCCTCCCCCCGGGGGCGTGCCCCGCGAGACCCAGCTGGGCCCAGCCTGACCGAGAGCAGAAAGGGGGAGGGGAGCCCTGCCCGTCCCGTCGGGGGCCAGGAGGGGGGCCCACCTTGGGGAGCAGGTAGCCGCCCAGCTGGGTGTCAGCCGCCATGCACCGCGGCACGTGGGGCAGGAGAGTAATGGAGCGCTGGACCTCGTGCAGCACGGCGCTGGTGTAGGGCAGTGACCGCTGGTCCTCCAGCCGGGGGGGGCGCCCGGGCCCCAGCACCCGGTCCAACTCCTCCTGCACCCGGCCTGCGGGCGAGACGGTGGGTGCCCGCGTCCCTGCGAGCCCCGGCCCCCCCCGGGCCCTGGGGGACCCCGCCCACCGACGCGTGCTGGAAAGGGAGGCTGGGGGCTCACCTTGCACACTCGGGTGCCTGCTCATCAGGAGGGCGGCCCACTGCAGCGTGGCGGAGGTGGTCTCTGTGCCGGCCATGACCATGTCGAGAACACAGGCCACCATGTCGGCCTCGGCAAACAGGCCGTGGGGGTCTTTCCCCTGCAGGGTGGGTTGGAGAGGACTCGGCCGGAGGCTGGGCGCCACGGACCCACCCCCCACTCCCGCCGCCCCTCCAGCTCCGGGCTCCAGAAAGGGATGGGAGGAAGGAGCCAGGTTAGCAGGGCACCTGCTACGTTCTGGGCTCGCCACATGTTTGCTGCCACCCCTGAGGCAGGCACTGCAAATGCCCCGTTTCGCGGATGGGGAGACCGAGGCTGAGAGCGGGCCCCCAGCTAGGAGAAGGGGGAGGTGGCGCAGGGCCAGCCCCGCTCCTCCTGGGTGGGGCCCCCAAATGCCCGTAGGCCTCCCAGGCGGGAGGGTGCCTCCCGCCCACACCTGGCCCTGCCGGATCAGGGCGTCCATGTAGCTCTGCACGGGGCCTGCCCCGGGGGCGGGGGGCCGCCGCGTCTCCAGGAGGGTCCTCAGGATGGCTCGCACCTCCTCTATCTTCCGAAGGACAGGCCGGTGCAGCTGGAGGAGAGCCCCGAGCCGGGGGTAGATGTTGAACAGCTGAAGGCAGAGAGCGAGACAGCCGGGGGGGGGGGGTCAGGGTGCGGTCCCCACCAAGGGCCCCCGCCCCCAGCAGGTGTGTGCACCTGTGCAGGTTCCCAGGTGCTGCCCCGGGACTCCAGGCGGACCTGCGGGGTGGGGGACTGCCCGTGGCCACAAGAGGGCGCCGGCTCGCACTGCTGCTGGGACCGCAGCCTGGGCTCCCACAAAACCCTCTGTCCCGGGACCGGATGGCAGGTGACGGGCCTTGACGGGTGGCTTCCCCGACGCGGGGGCGGCTGTAATCACGCCCCGCCCTCCGGCCACCAAAGCCGTAGGACAGAGAAGGGGGAGAGGGTCGCCTGTGCTGCCAGTCATCGGGACAGAGAATTTGCAAACTTCAGAGCTCCAGCTGAGCCGCTGTGGGAGGGAGGCCACGGAGTGTCTGACCAGCCAGCGCGTGTCCCGCACCAGGTGGGGCCTCGGCAGCTGTCCACGGCTCTCCTGGCTGCGCCCGCATCGCTGTGCACCCCCAGGACGTGAGCGATCCCTGGATCGAATTGCCCAGTGAGGAGCCGGCACACGGGGTGGGGAGGCCCGGAACATTCCACTCCCGCCCCCCTGGCCTCCGTCCTCCTGGGGCTTCCGCGAGGAGGCCAGATCCTCCCGCCCAGCGGACGGCAGGGGCTCCTAGGAAGGAAGCAGGAGGACGGGAGACTGTGCTCAGCCCCTGCCTCGCGCCCGTGGCCGCGGGTCCATGAGAGATTGGGAGGAAGAGACCCGGCACTGTGGCATCCCTCTAAATCTGTGCCCCACACCTAGATGCGTGCGCTTAGCGCCTAGCGCTGAAATTGCCGCGACGGTGAACGTTTCACGTTTTGGAAAAGAGCGCAATGCCCACGCCCCTGGGAGTCGGGAAAACCAGAGGGCCAGTTCGCGTGATTTCTGTGGCGCTGTGGGGGACCGATATTGGGTGGATCGTCCCTGGCCGGAAGGGCTGGGGGACAGGCAGACAGGAGGACATCGAGCCCCACGTCCAGGGAAGAAATGCTCAGCTCCCTGACCCCCAGCCGAGGCCGGGAGCAGCCGCCTCTCACCTGCAGGCTGGGGGTCCCCAAGAGGACCATGACGTCATCGATAAGCCTCAGCAGGGACACGAACACGGGATCCTGGTAGTCGAAGCGCCGGCCGAAGAGGAGTGTGAAGGTGATGTTGGAGGGGGCCCAGCCGAGCAGGGCCAGGGGGAAGGGCCGGCCTGGAGTGGGAGGGACACGGAACTCAGGGGGTGAGGGACCCCCACCAGGGGGTGCCCGGCCCCCGCTCACCTCCGTAGCTGTCCAGCTGCCCCATGAGGCACCTCAGCTCCTGCAGGATCTTGTCGACCATGGGCCCCCTCCCCACGCCCAGGTCATGGAGGGTGCGCACAGTGAACTGGCGGGCGGCCCTCCAGCGTGCCCCCGATGAGAAGAAGATTCCTGCGGGCCGGGCAAGTCGCCGCTGAGTGGCGCAGGCAGGGAGCAGATGGGGCAGACCCGACGTCGGGGGCCTCACCCCCATGCCTGAGCCCCTTCTGCCAAGAGCCGGCCTTGGCGAGCCTCGTCCCCTCTCGGTGTATGCTGGTCTCCTGCCCCGTGGACACCGTGTCCCTCCCCGGGAGCCACGCAGGGCACACTGTCTCCCGCGCCTCAGAGACGCAGACCCCCGCCCCGGGGTCCGGGGACTCCCGTGCCCCGCCGGCCTCCGCCCCCTCCGCACACCACACGGCACACCTACCCCCACCGCCCTGGATAAGCTGGAAGATGGCGACGGGGGGTCGGTCGGCCAGCTTTGACCCGGTGCCCACCAGGGCCTCCCTCACAGCCTCGTAGCCGGCCAGCACCACCGTCTTCTGGCGCCCCAAGTGCACAGTGAACACCGGCCCGTACCGTTCCGAAAGCTGGTGGGGACAGGCAGGAATCAGCCAGCGCCCCCCCGCCAAGGCTGCACCTGTGCGGGGCGGGTTCAGGGGGACTCAGAGCCGGGGGTGGCCTAGGCGGGGTCTGTGGGAACTGGGCCGGTGGAGAGCAGGCGGAATAAAGGTCCAGAAGCCAAAAAGCAGGAGGTGTGCTGGCCCGTGCCCCCTCCCCATCCATTCTGGGAAGGCAGGGGAGGGGGCTGCCATTGGTAGGAGGGGCTGTCTGCGGGGCGGCCTCCCGAGCTTGACCCCCAGAGGCCCCGCCCCTGCTCAGGCACCCCTAGCACTGAAACCCAGATGGATGGGAGCAGTGCCCGGGTGGCCTCGTCCGCTCAGTTTCCCCCACGCTGACCCCCGGGGCACAGAATGACAATACGTGGCTAAGGCTGGCCTCCAAGGCCGTCGCCTGGGGCCATTGCCCTTCTGTGCCTTTACAGATGGGGAAACTGAGGCCCAGAGGCAACAAGTGAGTTGCGGCCAGTCACACACACTGAGGGACAGAGAGGCCCTCCCTTCCTGTCCACACCCGCTCTGCTCCCCGCATGCCGGAGTGTGGCCTACGGGCCCAGCGCTGGGCACGGCCTGAGACTCGGGGGCCCAGGGTGCTTCCTGGAGAGGTGCCCCGAGGGGCCAGGCCCGCAGCCCCCTCTTCTCCTCCCACATCCAGGACCTGGGGGGCCGCCAGGCAGCCACTGGGAGGTTTCTGGAAGTAGCTGCGTTTCTGGGGAAGCGGGGAGGGTGGTCGTGGGAGCCGGAAGTGGCCCAGGAGTGGCTGGATAGCCCTGGTCGGGCGGGCGCCGGGCCATCCGTCTCCTGGCTGCAGGGCAGGGCAGCCGGCCGGCGACCTGGGGCCAGGACTGTCCAGCCTCCAGCCCAGGGTGGGAACAGCCACACCCGCGGGCGCCCCACCTGAGGGCACACTCGTGCGCTAGTCCAGGTCCCTCTGTCACCAGACCTCTGCTTCCTGGTGCTGCTCCCAGGGGCACCTGCCTCCTCCCCACCCCCACTCTGGCTGCCCCCAAACCTGGCTCTCCTGTAGGCACTCATCAAATGCTGCCTCCTCCAAGGAGCCCTCCTGGCCTGACACTCCAGGCCCCCTGCTCCTTGCATGGCCCATCTGCTTCCCCGCCGGGGGGGGGGGGGTGTCCTTCTCTCTTGCCCAAGGCGGGGTGGGCACTTGGGCCTACCCAGGCTGGGACACGGACCTCCTACCCCACCGGGGGCCTGGAAAACGGGCTCAGCTTCCCCTGAGGTGGGGCTCGGCTGCCCAGGCAGCCGGAGCCCTGACCTACCTCCATCAGTGACCGGTCCTGCTGTGACACGCGCAGCAAGTGCAGGTTTCCGATGAACGGCAGTGGGCGTGGCCCAGGGGGCCAGCGAGGGGCTGGGGAGGGGGTGCGGGTGTGGGCTCGGAGCAGCCCCCAGAGCCCCAGGAGCAGCAGGAGCCCCACGAGCAGCAGGGCCATGAGGACGGCGGGCGGCGAGGCCCCAGCTCCCCACCTTGTGCCTTATAGGCTGTCGGGCAGGGGGAGGGCGTGCCAGGACCTCGCCCCTCCACCCAGAGAATGTGGACCGAGCGGTTCACAGGGGACAGCCAGGCAGCTTAAAGCGACAGGCGTGCGTGGAATGTGGGGTCGCGTCTGTGGCAGGGAGCCAGGACGCCAGGGGCCGTCTGGGGGGCCGCCGTCTAGACCTTGTGCTTAAGGCGTCTCCGTCCCTTGCCTGCTGGAGAGAACACGCCGTGGTGGCCACTGTGCCCCTCCCACCGGCCTCTGCTTCCTGCCTCAGTCTCCCCATCAGAACTGGGGCTTGTGGGGCTTTGGGAGCTGGGCCCGAGCTCTGAGGGGAGCTCTGAGCCTCCCTCGACAGGACCCATGGGGTAGGAGGTCTGTGGAGACCCCGCGGATGGCTCTCGAAGGTCTGCACAGCAAACGCCTCAAACCCCGGGGCCTTCAGAGGCTGCCAGAGGGTCCCCTGCCGTGTCTCAGATGGCAAGCTTTCCCTGGGTGACAACCTGCTCCTGTCACCCGGGGCAGGAGGCACTGGTCTATGCAGGACGGGGCAGGGGCAGAGTGGGTGACGGCCGGCCAGGCTTATGAGCCCCCCATGTGTCTGTGCTGCATGAACTCTGGGCTCCCTAACCCTGGTGCCCCTGCTGGGAGGGAAGGAGGCCCCGCCGTGGAACGAGCCGTGAGGGGTGGGAGGGCCGTTGGCATCAGAAGTGGCTGGGCCTGCTCCACACCTCCTGCCCCAACATGAGGAGTTGGAACCCCAGCCCCACGCCGGGCCCCTCGCTGCGGGGCCTGTCTCCCGGCGGACCGTCCACGCCCCTCCACACACCCGGAGCCGAAGCAGCCCGTAGGCCCGAACCTGCTTCCAGCCTCAATTTGCACACGTCCCGTGACGGGGTGCTCGCTGGCTTTCGGGCGGGCTGCCCTGTCGCACGGCTGTGGGGCTTCTGTGAGGGAGGATGGTTCTCCAGCAGCTGCGTCTCTGGGTCATCTGGGCTGAGTGCCCGGCACCAAGGCCGCTGCTAGGTGCTTCAGCTGGGGCTCCTCTCTGCCTGGGACAGTCCACTGAATTAATTCCACAAGCGTTTCCGGAGTATGTGTGTGTGCTATAGGCTCAGCCAGCAGCTGGGGCCGCAGAAATCGGTGGTCAGGGATCCAAACAGGGCCCCCAAGTCCAGTGGAAGAGACCCACGTGGCAGTGGCCGTGCCACTGCAAACTTCTGGGGTATTGGGTCCAGAGTCGAGTCGCCAAGCGGCAGGGCACTCCAGCAGAGGGAACAGCGTGTGCAAAGCCCAGAGGCCCCGTGCCAGCAAGGGGCTGGGTGGGGGCGTGAGGCTGGAGATCCGTGGCTGGAAGCACAGGAGGCGGGAACTCGGGGTCCCTGGGGTGGGGGCTCCATCCTCCGTGGCCTCCTCTTTCAGGTTGCTGAGGCCTGGGCTCCTGTGAGCCACCTGGGTGCCACCATCCGGGTCCCTGCAGGGGAGGCTGGGTGCACTGTCTACAGGGCGTCTATACTCGGCCATTTCTGGAAGGTGTTTTGTTTTGTTTTAATGTTTATTTTTGAGACAGACGCAAAGCGTGAGCAGGGGAGGGGCAGAGAGAGAGGGAAACACAGAATCCGAAGCAGGCTCCAGGCTCCGAGCTGTCAGCACAGAGCCCGACACGGGGCTCGAACTGATCAGCCGTGAGATCGTGACCTGAGCCGAAGTCTGTCGCCCAACTGACTGAGCCGCCCACGCATCCCCGGTTTTTGGGGTTTTACCTGCAAGACCTCTGAGCTCCTCCCGACCGCCGAGAAAGTCACCCCCGCTTCTCAGAAGAGGAAGAGGGGCTGGAGCTCTGGGTGTACTGGCAGTGGTGGTCATGGGGGGCCCCACAGCACCCACCCACCGCAGAGCTGGGAATCCACCACTCTGATTGGCCGGCTGCTGGGGGGGGGGTATCCACCACTCTGACTGGCCGGCTGCTGGGGGGGGGGGGGGCGGTGGGGTGTGGTGGTGAGGGGCTCAGACTTGGGAATGAGACCCTGCCCTGTGGGCATCCTGACCGCGTGGTGTTTCCTGGGGTTTAGCGTGGACCGAACCAGGGGCATGTGACCACGGGATGTGGCAGGCAGGCCCCTGTGCGTGGGGTGAGCCCAGGGGAGGCCAGTTGGGCACCCGGAGCTTCTTAGAGCCCGGCCTGCGGGGCTGGAGCTCCTGGTCGACAGAGTCAAATCCGGTTCACAAGGGTGGAACTGGGTGCTTGGCCTTGAATTTTTCCAGGCAGCGTGAGTGTCGAGGGCTCCCCTACATCCAGGCCCCGGAAAGAGGAAGCTGGGGGTGCCCGGTGGAATGTCCCAGCATATCTGCATCTCTGCTCGCCACCCCCCGCCCCCGCCACTTCCTCTGCAACTTCTAGACGGCGGCTGCCCCCCCACCCCATGGCTGCTCCCCCGCCCACTCCCTACCCCCCCAGCACTGGAAGGGTCCTGCTCAGGTCCCCAGGGGCCCCACACTCGAACCAATGTGAGTCCTGGGGCTGCGCAAAGCCACCCACAAACTGGGTGTTGAAAACACCAGAAACACGCTGTGGCGGGCAGGCCCAGAAGTCCCTCGTCGCCAGCCCCCCCCCCCCCCAGGGTGGTCTCACCTGGAGACTTGCCCCTGCAGAGACTAGAGGTTGCATTTCCGTGGGCCCTTCCCTCCCCCATCAAGGCACCCCAGCTCCAGAAGGCTTTCTCCTAAGGTGTTTCTTTGGATACTTTTCCATTGAAACAGACAATGCACGTGCCCCAGCCGGGGAGTCGGACCCGCCGGGGCGCCCACAGAGCCCCTCTCTCATGCATCCTTCCAGAAACACTCCGGCACGCACCGTCATCGTGTGCCTTTTTCGGTTGTGTTGACGCTTTCATTTATTAACGTAGCAAACGGCTCCTGTGCGGAGCTGAGACCCGTAGACAGACAGGAAGCCCTGGCCTTGGCCAACTTCCAGAGGGCGGACGACCTGTCTCCTGCTGCCCTGTCTCCCTTCCTCTGTTCAGTTGCTCTTTCTTTGTAAGGTGACAGCGTGGCGGGATCAGACAGCAGCCTCCTCCTCCGGGACCGCTGCCTCGTCTCCTCTCTGTTGCTCTGTGTCTGGGTCAAAAACATCCTGGGTGCGCGTTTCTTTGTGCTGTAAAATCAGTTCCTAGAACCAGAATCCCCTCTGGCAGATGCTCCCACGGTCCCTCCCGCTGACCCACACCCGTGTGGGTGGCGGCGGGAGGGACCCTCGCCTCCCGGCCTGCGTTCCCATCTCCTCTGCCTCCTCCGCGGCTGCCCCTTGTACTGCCCCCACTCGATGCCCAGGCTGGGTGGGGGCTTCTGGGTTCCACGCGGCCCCCTCTCGTCCCCGCCCACGCCTCCTGTCAAGGGGAGCTGGGGCCTCGCCGCCCGCCGTCCTCATGGCCCTGCTGCTCCTGGGGCTCTGGGGGCTGCTCCGAGCCCACACCCGCACCCCCTCCCCAGCCCCTCGCTGGCCCCCTGGGCCACGCCCACTGCCGCTCATCGGAAACCCGCACTTGCTGCGCGTGTCACAGCAGGACCGGTCGCTGATGGAGGTAGGTCAGGGCTCCGGCTGCCTGGGCAGCCGAGCCCCACCTCAGGGGAAGCTGAGCCCGTTTTCCAGGCCCCCGGTGGGGTAGGAGGTCCGTGTCCCAGCCTGGGTAGGTCCAAGTGCCCACCCTGCCTTGGGGAAGAGAGAAGGACACCCCCCCCCCCCCGCGGGGAAGCAGATGGGCCATGCAAGGAGCAGGGGGCCTGGAGTGTCAGGCCAGGAGGGCTCCTTGGAGGAGGCAGCATTTGATGAGTGCCTACAGGAGAGCCAGGTTTGGGGGCAGCCAGAGTGGGGGTGGGGAGGAGGCAGGTGCCCCTGGGAGCAGCACCAGGAAGCAGAGGTCTGGTGACAGAGGGACCTGGACTAGCGCACGAGTGTGCCCTCAGGTGGGGCGCCCGCGGGTGTGGCTGTTCCTACCTTGGGAACACTGATTTCCTCTGCACAAAGAACAACTTTCAAGCTCGAGATTCCTGAGCTTCAGGGCCCTGCCCACACCTGCTGGGCTCCAGAAAGGACCCTCCAACCGCCTACGGGGACCTTCCTCCATGTCTCATGGCATCTGGACCTCACTACTCTGTGCCAGTTGGGAAAACCACCGCAAACTATCTGGAGCAGTGTCCTGGGCAGAATGGCCCCCCCGGAATTCATGTGTCCCTCGAATGTCAGAATGGGACCTTATCTATAAATAGGGTCTTTGCAGATCAAGTTTAGAGGAGGTCATCCTGGATTAGGGTGGGGGTGTCCTCATAACAGACAGAAAAGTAGAAGACAGACACAGAGGGAAGAAGGCCAGGTGACCCTGGGGACACCATGGAGGGTGTGGCCACAGGCCGGGAACCAGGGCCACCGGGAGCTGGAAGAGGCGGGAGGAACCCCCCCCCCCGCCGGCCCTCACGGGGAACCCCCATCTCAAGTTCAGCCTCTAGAAGTGGGAGAGAACCACTTTCTGGTGGTTAAGCCCCCAGTTTTTGGTGCTTTGTTACAGTGGCCCTGAGACTCCTGTAAGGAACGTTCAGAACAGTTCCCAATAGGCAGGAGTCAGGCAGGTGGGTGACACTGGGTCCTTTCACTGTGTTCCCGCAGTCGCCGTCTAGCCAGTCTGCCCGAGCATCATTCAACTACACGCGACCCACCATTTAGTACTGACCCCGCCCAGGTGCCCTCAAGCTAGACATTCGTTCCCGTCTGGCAGAAAAGACCATCCCGAAGGTTAGGGTTTATTGCCCTGTGAGATATTAACCCGTCCTGGGTCCAGCTTAGCAATCTGACTCTGGCGTCTTTTTTCTTTCTCTGACCGCACGCGGCTCTGTCGGGGCTGGGGCGCCCTTCTTGGAAGCAGCTTTGCCGTCGGGCCACGCTCCTGCACCCGTGCATTAAATGAGACTCGGACACATGGGCACTTTAGGTTTCTACTGGAACTACGGTCTCAGCCTTTAGAAAAGAATACTTTGGCAGCAGAATTTATTAAAGTGGAAAGACCAGAGAACGTTTCAGGCAAGGTTCCATCCAGGGGCTGTTCGTACAATGTGACTCCGCCCTACTCCCCATCGGGAGCAGGCTCCCGGCCCTGGCATCTGGCTGGGGGCTTTGGGCCCTGATAGAGGCAGTGCTCCCAGCCCCAGGAGTGCACCGTCTTGAAGTGGGTCCCAGCCCGAGGTTGAGCAACCCCAGCCAGTGCCATGTGGGCCTTCTCCACCAAGCCAGCCCACACTCCAAGTTCCTGCGCAAAGCAGATTGCTGTTTTACACCTCTGAGTTCGGGCCGTTCGTTCCACGGAGCTCGATAGCTCGTGTGCAGGCTGCGTGACCTTGGACGAGGAATGTAACGTCTCTGGGAGTCTCTATGTGTGAGATGAGGGTAAGAATACTGCCTAGCTGGGTTCGTCCTTTAAAGACTAGTAATGGGGGGGCGCCTGGGTGGCTCAGTCGGTTAAGCGTCCGACTTTGGCTCAGGTCATGATCTCACGGTCCGTGAGTTCAAGCCCCGCGTCGGGCTCTGTGCTGACAGCTCAGAGCCTGGAGCCTGCTTCCGATTCTGTGTCTCCCTCTCTCTCTGCCCCTCCCTGTTCACGCTCTGTCTCTCTCTGTCTCAAAAATAAATAAACGTTAAAAAAAATTTTTTTTTAAATAAATAAATAAAGACTAGTAATGGGACGTCCCCTGCGCACCAGACGCTGTTGTGACAATCCCATGTGAAGCAGCCTGGCACAGAAGGCCCTCCCCCACTTTTTGTATCTGTGCACCAGAGATGAAAATCCCTTCGTTCTCTCCCAGCCAAACGTGTCATATAGAGCAATAATCATTTGCCAGGTACGGACATGTCAATTAAAAGCTGGCTGTCACCTCTAGGTCACGGGGCCTGCAATGCTTCATTGGTCCCTCAGGGCCGTCGGACAGAGAGGCTGCAAGGAAACACTGGGGGGCTGGGCTGTCCTTTTTCCTGCTAAGTAGTGTGATCTAGTCAAGTGGAAAAGTGCTATTTGCTGGGTAATAAAAGCGTCTTTTGTTCACGGCCCTGGAAACATATTAATGAATAACCCAGTGCGTGGCCCCTGGTGCTAGCCACGTAAAACGGTCTTTTATGTGACAAGATCAAGGTGCAATTTTCCTTTTGTAGTTTTTAGTGGGTACAGAACACCAGGCTGATTAAGGCCCCAGCAACCGGAATGAGCTTTCCCTGCGGCCCCACCGGACCCTACAAACATTAGGGCCCAGCTCCCCGCGCCGCACGACACACAGCCCAATGTCACGTGAGGCACAGAGATCCACTGCTGTGCCCTGCAGAGAGGCAGGAGCGAGTGGGGAGCTGGATGCCTCAGGGCAGGACTCGAGGAGGGGGCAGGCCCTGAGGTGGGGGCTGTGAGGGCTTGTTGGCCGGGCATTTCTCGGCAAGGCCCCTCAGTTGCTGGAACCGGCTCCTTCTCCTGGCATTAGAAGGAGGCGTGGTGCAGGATCGTGTCAGGAACCGGTGGGGGAGGGGGACGCGGGGGGGGGGGGGTGCAGCTGGTGAGCTGTGTGTCTGAGGACCCAATTTGCTTATCTCCAAGGCCTGGTATGTGGTTGGCACTCGGGGGGCGTGGATGAAGTTTGGAGCTCACGACAGAGTCATAGAGCACAGGGGCGCTGGTTGGGGGTGGGGCAGTGACCCACTTCCTCCGTTCAGATGAAATCGGGATGCCCAGTTGGGGAAGAGGGGTGACTGTGCAGGGTACAGCGCTGGGAGGAGGCTCAGCCTGGGAGAGCTGGGGTCTCCACTGAGCCCTTTCACCGTTGTTATTGTTGCCATAACGACAATAATAAGCGGTTGCCAGAGCTGACTTTTATTCTGTTACAGGTTGCACTGCACCACCCCTCCCCCACCACTTCATATGTTGGAGTCCTAGCCCCCAGTACCTTAGGAGGTGACCTCTTTGGTAAACAGTGTCATCGCAGATGTAATTAGTTATGCTGAAGTCATTAGGGTGGGCCCTAGCCTAGTCTGACCGGCGTCCTCACAGGAGGACCTCTGGACACAGACACACAGGGGGATGCCATGGGAGGGTGAAGGCAGAAACAAGGCCCAGCGGCCCAGCAGCCCCCAAGACTGCCTGCCAGCCACCTGCAGCTGGGGGGCGGGGGAGGGCAGCCTGGAGCCGGCTCTCCCAGAACCTCCGGGAGGAGCCAGCCCCGCCGCACCTCCTCCGTGTGGGACATCCGGCCTCCAGAACCGGGAGCGACCACCTTTCTGTAGCTGAAGCGGCCCAGGGTGTGGGACTTTGTTGTGGTGGCCCTCACTCCTTCCTTGTCACCAGCTGAGCCCCCCCCCCAGACACCTGGGGATGCACAGCCACCCGCACAGCCTGCCGAGTGCACTCGCCCTTGGGCTTCTTGTCGACTCAAGCTGTGTGTCTGGGTAAAGTCCAGCCTCTCTGGACTTCCGTTTCCTCATGAGGACATGACGCCGGCCTCTGCCCCTCGGTCCCTGTGAGGGTCAGACTGGCAAGGACCCCGGCAGAGCAGCCTGGATCAGGGCCTTTCGGAGCCCCCTGGGGCGGGGGCGGGGGCCTGTGGTGCGGGGCGGGGCCTGATGGGGGGAGGGCATGCCCGGGCGGGGCCTGCGTGGCGAGAGGGACCGGTCCCGTCGGTGGAGAGGAGCCCGGTCAATAACGGGCGTGGCACCTTCGAGGCGAAGACCGGGCCCTGCAGCGCGGGGGCGGGGCCTGGGCGGCGGGGGCGGGGCTTGCCGCCCGTGGCCGTTCGCCGCTCGACGTGCTCGGCGCTCTCGCGGGGCGCGCTCGGCGCTCGACCCGCCGCCCTGCGTACGGCGCGCGTCCTACTCCGGGGCTCCGGCGCCGCCATCATGTCGACGGCCATGAATTTTGGGTCCAAGAGCTTCCAGCCGCGGCCCCCGGACAAGGGCAGCTTCCCGCTGGATCACTTCGGTGAGCGGCGGGCGACCGCCGGGCTCCTGCGCCGAGTCTCGGGTCGTGGGTCTCCTCCGGTAGCGCCGTGCGGCCCCGTGGGCGCTGGCGTCCGCACGCGGTTGCAGGTGGGGAAACTGAGGCCCGCCGCGGCCCACTCCACCACCCCGGAGGCGGGCCTGCGGGACGAGGGGCGACAGGTTGCGGAGGACGTCCCGAGGGAGAGCGTTGCCGGCGTCCGGGGGACCCGCGCCCAGCCTCGCACAAAGCCCGCAGGCTGTTAACCTGGGCCTCGCGCGGACCTGGAAAGTCCGCTGGTCGCCGCCGTGTGCGGCCGGAAGTCCGCGTTTGGGGTGAGCCTCTGTGCGAGCCAAGGCTCCGGAAGTGGGTCCGCAGATTTTTCTCGTAACCGACGCCTTCCCCTGCAGTGTCCCAAACACGCAGCGGAGGGGCGGTCGCCGCACCATGGGGCACGCGGTAGGCTCGTCTTTTGCAGCGTGAGTGTGAAGGAGACTCGTTCTGGAAGGACGGCTGCGGGTGCGCGTGCCGCCCCACCGCGTCGTGTTTTCACTTGAAAACTGGGTGCTCTTTTCCTCTTCGTTCTAGGCGAATGCAAAAGCTTTAAGGAGAAGTTCATGAAGTGTCTCCGCGACAATAGATTCGAAAATGCTTTGTGCAGAAGTGAGTCGAAAGACTACTTAGAATGCAGAATGGAGAGGCAAGTACCTGCTGGCAATGAATGACTTCTGGAACCTCCCCGCACTCCCATGGAAACATTTTTTTTCCCCGAGAGGTCATTGCAGCGGGCCTCATTCATCCCCCAGGTTCCAAGCCTTTGTCTTTGAGAACGTAGAGTGGCTCGCCCCTGGAACGGAGGCCTGCCAGATTCAGTGGCACTGAAGGTTTCACAGTCTTGGGGACCCTGCGGAGAGGGAGCGCGTCTTACGGGGTTGCGTTCCTGAGTGTTTTGTTTGCACATTTGGGAGCTGCTGACCTGTCATTAAGGTTTCAGAATCGTACATCATAAAAATGCTGACGGAGTCAGGAGGTCGTGGGCACAGGGTTTCTTCCTCTCACGTTCTCAGACCGTAAAAATACCGTTTGGTTCCCTGTAGCTCAACAGTGCTTGAAATGTGACAGGGGAGACAATGGGCCATTCAGAAACGGTGAAACATGGAGGTCTGTTCTGTCCTGAGCAGAACTTACCAGCGCTCGCTTTTAAGTGAGACAAGTGTTTCTGACTGTGATCCGTTGAGATTTTACTGAAGAGCTATTCTTACTCCTAACGGGGAAAAGCATAGAGCATATAATTATATGGTGGGGGTGGGAACTTTTATTCCTGCCCTTCGAGCCCTTCGTCAGCTCGGTGAGAGGTCCGGTCTTCACACGGCCTTGTCTGAAGATGGGGTGGCATAAACCCATCCAGTCAGAGCCCCCTTGTCGTTTCTCCGTAACAAAGTCCGACATTTCCCCCAGGGCACAATCGCTTGTGTCCTTCAGGCCCACAGGTGCGTTGAGGGCTGTCGGTGGACATGTGGGACGTTGGCCCTTTGGGAGCGTGGCCCTCATGTGAGGCCCTCGTTCTGTCCTCTGAGTCGTTCAGGGCCACCGAGTCCAGCTCTCGCCATCTTTAAATAGCCCATTGCTGGAATCCACGTGTTTAAATTACTGTCATATATATATGTGTATATATATATATATATATAAATTGTTTCTTGAACATTCAGTTTTGAGAGACAGAGTGCGAGCAGGGGAGGGGCAGAGAGGGAGACAGAATCTGAAGCAGCTCCAGGCTCCAAGCTGTCGGCACAGAGCCCGACGCGGGGCTCGAGCTCACTAATGGCGAAATTGTGACCTGAGCCCAAGTCAGATGCTTAACTGGAGGGGCACCCCTAAAGTACTGTGTTCTAAGTCGATACACCTTTCAGAAATGAACTGAGTT
This sequence comes from Panthera tigris, assembly GCF_018350195.1. Classification (NCBI taxonomy): domain Eukaryota; kingdom Metazoa; phylum Chordata; class Mammalia; order Carnivora; family Felidae; genus Panthera; species Panthera tigris. The sequence goes on along the minus strand of NC_056675.1, from coordinate 893,380 downwards.
TCTTTTTGGTGCTGCCACTCCCTGGAGACAGTTTGAAGTTGGTTTCTGACCGCGTGTGAGGGTGTGAGCAGGTCACCTGCTCCCGTGAAGCTCAGGTGAGCCATCCCCGTGCCGGCCAGCACAGTGGCCAGCACACGCAGGCAGCCGCTCCTGCTGGGAGCTGCTCCAGAGAGTTGGGCCGTCTGGGTCCCCAGAGAGGCTCCTGGCCCGTCTGGCAAAGGACAGCAGAAGGTTCTGCCTTTTCTCCCCATGTGGACCCTGGCAGTGGGCTGTGTGCTGTCCACGTGGCCACGCCTCGCTCAGCACGGCCTCTGGAGACCAGCCTGCCCTGAGGCCTGCTGAGGTCAGTGGGGACGGGGGGGACGGGGGAGGGGGGTGCAGCGCGCCTCTCCGTGGGTTCCGTTATTTCCAGTGGCTTCTCTGCTTGGTCCGGTGACTTGAAGGCCAATGTAGGGGGTACATGTGTGTTCAGACTCGGTCGGTGATTTTGGCTGCAGACTTTTGGACGGTTTTCAGTTCCAAGTCCATGACCATCCAGGTTCAGTATCGAGACTGCACATTTATTTCCCTTCCCGCTTTTTGTAAACCTTTTTATTCCTTTCATGCTGAAATCCCAGACGTTATTTACCCCTACGAACGTCCATAGGCATCTTTCTTTTAATGTTTGTTTAGTTTTAAGTGGGAGGGAGGCAGAGAGGGAGGGGACAGAGGACCCGAAGTGGGCACTGTGCTCAGAGCGCAATGCGGACCTCGAACTCCTGAACCGTGAGGTCGTGACCTGAGCCACAGTCGGCCGCTCAACCAACTGAGCCACCAGGCGCCCCCACCATATGCATCTCTGTAGAAAACTGGACCACGGTGAGATTTTAGAGTTGCCTCTTGAGGACTTGGGCCGTCTTAGCTCGACGTGGAAGTGTCTGTGCGGCGTGGATGTGGATCACACTCTTGTGGGAAGAGCTGTTAAATCAGGGATGACTTTGTCGGCCAAGAAAACAGCAAGTACACTGTGATCTGCGATCTCAAGCCTCTGTGATCTTTTGCCTTTGAGTTCCTGCCCCGTGCGGTGGGCATCCGGGGGCTGTGCCACACATCCTGTGGCGTGCGACCCGGGCCTCCTGGCCGGGCTGGAGGAGGCCCGGCGCACGCTCCTTGGAAAGCCTCGGGTCCTAAAAACCTGCACTGTCCCCTTATGCTGAAGGGGAGGCGTCCACGTCATCCTTTGGGCGTTAGAACTCGGTAATCGTTGGACTTGTTGTTGTCGTGTCCTGGCCACAGAGCTGGATTTTCTGAAGACTCGCACGTCTGTAGAAAGGGCCTCTTGAACTGCGTCTCATTTAGCTTGTAGTGTTTTCCCCCTTGCTCCCTGTTTGCTGCTGAACACACAGGTCCTTCCTGTCGTGTCTCGAGGAGCACTGCCGCTCCCCGTGCTCCTGGTGCCCCCAGCACACTCACGTTCTGCAGCGAGATGTCTGACGCAGGTCCCGCGGGCCGCGCTCCTCGTGGATGCTCCGGTGCAGAACTGCTTCTGCCTTTCCAGCTTCTAGAGGCGCCCACGCCCCTCGGCTCGTGGCCCTGCTCCCCCTGGAAGCCGGCGATGCCGTGTCTCTGGCCCGTCCTCCTCCTCCGTCCTTCTGACCAAAGCCGGCGCAGGCTCTCTGATTTTAAGGGTTCCCGCGTTGCCGCTGAGTCCGCCTGAGGAGTCCGAGGCGGTCTCCCCTCAGCAGCACCTGGTCGGCTCCTGTGTTCCGCCTCAGCTCATCCCCCTTTGCCGCGTAAGGACACAGATAACACAGTCAGTCTGGTCCCCAAGTGGACTTTGTACCTTTCAGCGGATTCCAGCTTTTTGCAACGGAAATTGCCGTGCGCGCACCAGTGGAGGGAACGCAGCGCCGCGGCACCTGCCCACTCCCCCTTCCTCGCGGCTGGAGCCCTCGAGGGCACGTACCCTAAACACTTAGTTTCGTTCTCAGTGGGGACGGCCTGGACAGCCCTTGTGAAGCTTGGGTAGAGGTCATCTGCCAGGCTTTGTATTTCTGCAGGAGGGTAGCCGGCTCGCCTGGAGCCCCACAGAACCCACACAAAGTGGGTCGTCTGACCGGTGACCAGGTGACTCACAGTGTCCCTCGGTTCCCAGTGTGCTGGCTGAACCCTGGCTGCCTGTGCTGGCCTGCCGGGCTTGCGGGGGGTGCGTGAGCTCAGCGGTGTGTGGGGGGGGGGGGGATCACAGTGCCAAGTGATGGTGGCTTGGCGCGGCGGGCGTCCCCTTTGCCGGCCGGGCCTGTTGGTTTCTGCAGGGACACTGAGCTCCCACCAGCAAGCAGGATGGACAGGTGGCCTCCAAGAGTTGGACCTGTCCCTGCCCCCTGGCCCCCCCCCCCCCAAAAAAATGAAGCAGAATGAAAGCCAGGCCCTCCCGCCCTGGAGTGTGGGCAGTGAGAGGCTGGACGGGGGCGGCTCCAGCCCAGCAGGTGCTCCGGGACATCTCGGTCTTCGAGGTCCTGACTTACACGGACACGGTGAGGGGCTGGCACACGGCTGGGCACAGAGGGAGCGGGAGCACAGAGGACACGGCCGCCGGCCAGCTGTGGGGCCACGGCTCGGGCCGTGTGGGGCACGGGGCCTGGGGCAGCAGTGAGAGGAGACAGAGCTGGTGGGCCACGTGTCCCAGTGTTTCTGAGTCACAGGTGAAGCTCACAAGTGCAGTGACCCTTGAACAACACGGTGTGAACGGGGCAGGCCCACTTACCACCCAGATCTCCTGATACGTGCAGGACAGTGTTGTAAACGTATTGCTTCCTGACCATTGTCTTAACGAGCTTTTTTTGTCCGGCTGACCTGTTGGTAAGAGTACGGCCGGAAGACACACGACACGCAAAATGCACGTTGTCGCTGAGGCTTCTGGTCGGCGGGGGCTGTAGTCCTTAAGTTCTGGGGAGTCAGGAGTTAGGAACGGATTTTCGACTGTGCAGGTGAATGGTGCCCCTAACCTGTGGCTTGTTCAGGGGTCACTTTACCAAGTAAAGTCTGTCCTGTCCCCCCCCCGCCCTGTCCGGTGCATCTTCCCAGCGACCTGGAGGCCGGGTTGAGGTTGGAGGCCTCGAACGGGACACGCGTCTGCCCCAGACTGGCACCCGGCGGGGGGCTCGCGGCGGTCTGCCCGCTTCCTTCGGGGTCCCGACTCCACCCGGCACCCCACCCGGCACCCCAGGGGCTTCGCACACTGTCCGCCAGCGGCCGTCCGTCCGGAGTCCGGAGGCGCGGGTGTCAGCTGGGAGAAGGAGGGCGCAGAGAGGCCCTCGGGGTCCTGGGGGCCTGGGTCCAGCGGTGCCACCGGCCGCAGGCAGTTGGGATGGGAGCGAATGCGCAGGCCTCGCACGGACATTGCTGTTCGTTTTTGTTGCAGGCAGCTGATGGCACAGGAGCCCCTGGAAAAACTGGGATTTGGAGATTTGATGGATGGAAAACCAGGGGCAGAAACTAACTCCTGATGGGAAGAAGTCCATCCACCGGCTGCTGGCTTGTCCAGGGTGGAGCGTGTTGGGTGACCTTGTCAACTGACGGTTTATGGTTAGGCGCTGTGACTTCAGAAGAAGTTTCTGGAACGCCCTCCTTGGCCGAAACCTCTCCTCTTGATGTCTCCCAGGTTATTTTGAGAAGCGATTGTCCCCTTTAGGTCTCATTTTCCCCAGGAGCCTTAGATTTTATCTTTACATCGGGAGAGTTCCTAGGGAGGCCTGTGGCGGGTGGGAGGAAGGAGAGCAGAGTCACGCCCGCTGCGCGAGGGGACACGTGGGCATCCGCGACGCGGTGACTCCCTCAGTGATACTGTCCGTAGCCTCTCGGTACTGACATGCTGAATGCTAGCGGTTTCAGCCCATCACATAGACGCTGTCCGAAAACCATTTCCTGGCAAAATGGTTTCCTTCTGTGCCCATTTATTTCCCGTGTGTTTTTTTTTTTTTAAGCAAAATATACAATATAAACTTGGAAATGAGATTGTTAACTTTTGACATATTTGACTTACTCGTTTTTTTTCTGGTAGTGCCTGAAACACCAATATCTTTTTTTTTAAATTTTTTTAACGTTTTATTTATTATTGAGAGACAGAGCATGAGCATGGGAGGGGCAGAGGGAGGAGCAGACACGGAATCGGAAGCAGGCCCCAGGCTCCGAGCTGTCAGCACAGAGCCCGACGCGGGGCTCGAACCCACAACCCGTGAGATCATGACCCGAGCCGAAGTCGGACGCCCCACCGACTGAGCCCCCCAGGCGCCTCGAATCACCAGTACCTTTGAACCAGAGGCTCGTTTTCTGACCTGTGTGCGTGTACATAAAGCCAGTTTAATTTCAGTAACTCATGTATTGTAACTCTGGAAGTCCGGACTCTTGTAGTTTGACTGCACACGTGGTCTTCCACGTGTCCTCTGAGAGCACCCACGTGCACGCGCCATCGGCAGTGGCTTCCAGGGCCTCTGAGCACACGTCAGGGCAGGGTCTTGTGGTGTCCTCTCTCACCGACCGGGCCCACAGCGGCAACGTCCAGGAAGGTACCAGTTTGCCCGCGGTCCGACCCCACGCGTACCCAGACGCCGAGCTGGGACCCTGGGCCGGTTCTGATGTGGCCGGGGTTCAGGTCCACGATCCGGGTGCCGAGTGTGTGGGGTCTGGGCCCAGCACTGCCTTCCCTGGCTCCCGGCCGGCCAGCTGGATTTTGTCCTCACGTGGCTAACGGAAGACGGCAGTCGGAGGATCCCGGGCACGTCCCCACGTGGACGGCGACCCCGGTGGGGACAGCCGGCTGTGACCCGGGTCTGGGCTCCCAGAAGTCACCTCCACCCCCGCCTTGGCCATGGCTGGTAAGAGGCGTCTTCGCGTCCAGTCCTCTGCCTCGAGGCCCCTGTTTTCCGTCCTTCGGTGGCCTGGTGCTCTTGCTCAGACCCCGAAGCAGGTCCCTCCCGTGTGAGTCCTCGTCCTCGGGGCTCACTCTGGACCTCCTCCTGCGTCACTGGTTGGGCACCACCGGCTCCCTTCTGCGGTTTCCACGGAATGCTGGGTCTGCCCTCCGCTGGAGTCGTACAGGTCTTTTGCGTCCATGTCTAGTTTACGAGGTGTCTTGGCTTTTACCGCCAAGCCGAAAATCGAGTCACGAGAGTCCAGTTCTACAGACCCCTGAAGCCATGCAAATGCCCACACTTGCGAGCCTTCAGTGACCTGAGGCCGGTCCGCACGGCTCGCCGGTGCAGGTGCGGGCGGGGCGGGGGTTGGGGAGGTCTGTGCTGACGCGGAGTGACTCCATGAGAAAGGCAGCCTCCAGAAGCATCTATGGTACCGTTAACAAGAAAGACGCAGGAAGCCGGAAGCGTCTGTGGGTTTGTGCAAACACGAAATCGAGGAAGGAGAAACCGGACGCCGAGAACGGTCAGCAGCGTGTAGTGTGGCTCAGAGTCCCAGCCGTCTGCCCGTCTCACGTGCGCAGAAATGAAGGCGCGGTGGTGGCCCAGCCAGGTGGCGGGGGGAGGGGGTTCCAAGCGGCGCACGGCTGGGGCACAGCGTGGCTGCAGTGGACAGCAGAGGTCAGCCCGGCGCTGGGGACGAGGAGACGGGCTGTGTCCTCTGGGCAGTGGTTCACCCTCCCCCGCTCTGAAAGCGAGCTCACGCCGGGGAGCGGGAGAGCACGGACCGGGTCCTGCTTGGGTCACGGGTGTAGGTGGCCGCACAGAGAGAGACTCGGCTGCGTGCGTGCGTCCACACGCGTGTGCCGGCCGGCTCTGAGCACCCGGGTCCTGGAGCCGCGACACCGGCAGCAGGAACCAGGCTCCTGGGGGGACAGCTGACGCTGTGGCCAGTGCCCGAAAGTCCACGCCCAGCCTGGACCGTTTTGTGTCCGAAAGTAAGGGATTCCTGGAAGAATGAGGGGGCACAGCCACGCCACGGAGCCACACGTGGGCCATTTGGAACAACACAATATTGTAGTGGGTTGTGGTCCTCAGAACAAATGACTGTCCAGGAGTCCACACTCATAAATAACTAACGGAGGGCGCCTGGGTGGCTCAGTCGTGCAAACCGACTCTTGGTTTCGGTCCAGGTCATGACCTGTCGGTCGTGGGATTGAGCCCCACGTCGGGCTCTGTGCTGACGGCCTGGATCCTGTTGGGATTCTCTCCCTCTCGTTCTCTGCCCCTCCCTGGCTCGCTCACTCCCTGTCAAAAATAAACATGAAAACAATTTTCATAATTAATGGAATCAACGTGTCAGGGAGGGAGGGACAGCACCCGTAGTGGCAGTGGGGACAGCAGTCCCTCCACAGCGGCAAGGGGTGCAGATGGGCCGCCCGGGGGCCTCCCCTCAGGGCGCCCAGCACTTACAAAGGGAGCCATAGGGCCAGTGTGGTCACTTTAGGTGCGTGGTCACCACTTGGTGACCTGCCCACGGCTGCTGCCCCCATCTGATGCCCCGAGAAGACCACATCCTTCTGGGGTTTTCTTACCAGAAATGGTAACCTCTGTCCATTGAGCCAACGCCAAATTGAACACATTCTGCAAAGTGAGGACCAGGTGCTTTGGGAGCACCAGGGTCCTGAAAGATAAAAACCGAGGAGGGGTCCAAGGAAGCTGACTGCCACGCGGGCCCTGGGTCAGGGCGGATGGTGGCAGGCAGCCCGGGAGGCCTGGCGAGCCACAGGACGCTTGGATTCTTGTTCTATGATTACATAAGATGTTGTTTGGGGAAGCTGGACGTATGAACTCTTGTCCTGTTTGCAAATTTTTGAAAGTTCTAGGGGCGCCCTCGTGGCTCAGTCGGTTAAGTGTCCCGACTTCAGCTCAGGTCACGATCTCACGGTTTGTGAGTTAGGGCCCTGTGTCCGGCTCTTCTGACAGCTCAGAGCCTGGAACCTGCTTCAGATTAAATTATTTCAAAATGAAGAAAGTATGTTGCATCAGGTTCTGTGTACGTGATTGAGAAAATTCTCGCTCTGAAACGCATTCAGTGGACTTCGCAGCAGGTGACGTGACTCAGTGGTGTCGGCCCCGGGGAGAGGAAGTGTGGGGAGAGACGGCCCAGCTCTCTTCGAAGGAGCAGCAGTCCGGCATCGCCTTTGACTTCCCAGATCTGAGTCGCTAGCCACGTGGCACATGTCTGTGCCGGACATGTGTCCGCTTGAGCAAAGCCACCTAGGCACTTGTCACAAAAAGCCACCAGCCATATTCAAAGGTGCCCACGGGTGACCTCCAGGATGTTTTCCAAGTGTCCTCATGCAGGAGACGGCTTTCCCCGACCACCGTGGTGAGGCCTAGGCCCACAGCCGCCTTCCCCGAAGATGAGCCCTTCCCCGGTCTGCCTCCCTCCGGCCCCTTGGGTGGGCGCGCTGGATGTGCCCGTGGTCTCAGCCACACGATCGTGTCCGGAAGCGCTCGGGACGCAGCCCTGGGGTTCCCTCCGCCCCGCTGGCCCTGTCCCTCCCACCGTCACGAGCAGGACAGACTCCCCTCCACGAAGCGTCCTGTGCTCACGTAAGTCACCGCAGACCCAGTGGCTTAAACAATACAGGTTTATGTTTATGCTCTGACCGTCCGCAGGTCAGAAGTGTAGATGGGCCCATAGGGCCGCGTTTCTTCCGGGGCTCTGGCAAGAGTCCGTCTCCTTGTCTTTCCAGCTTCTAGAGGCGCTGGCGTTCTTGGCCCGGGGCCTGTCCTCAAGGGCGGCGCCTTCTCTCTGTCTGCCCTGACCTTCCCCCCCTCTCCCGTCTTCTCCCTGACTCTGACCCTCCTGCCTCCTTACAGGGACCCTCCTGATGACAATGCTGACCCAGATAATCCAGGGTCGCCTGCCTGCTCAACCTCCTTACCCTAGTCACACCCAGAAAATCGGATTCACAGGGTCGAGCCAGGGATGGGACATCGGACCGCGCGGGCCTCGGGGCCAAGCAGCTGGCTGGTGGGCAGCTCGCGCAGGCCCGTGCCCAGAGGACGTGCTTTTGGGCAGCTGTGGGGTCTGTCTCCCCTGCAGTGACCCCATCATGGGTGGAACTTGCTCAGGGCTGCTGGAATCCTGTATTTTTCTGAGATCTTTGTTACTGGTTGTTACTGGATTTACAGCCACTCTCGCTGGTGACGACAGAGAATGAGTATGGCTTAATAAACGGGATCAGAAGGTCCGAACCGGCCTTTGCACGTATGACATGACCCCTGTTCCTGTAAAGCGTCTCTCTAGACGTTTGTGGATTCGATGTAGACGCGAGAGAGGTCTGGGATCCCGTACGGTGAGTGTTCACAGTACACGTCCATGTGGCGGGCACATCTGGACGGACCTACGTGGCTTTCCTCCAAGTATTTTTCTTTATGGCTGTATTTTATAACAAGCGTGTATCGTTTTTATAGAAACAGTCGTTAGTTTAAAACTGTGTTTGGCCGTAATTTTATATAACCTATAAATTACGTGCTTGTGGCTGTAATTTTATATCGTGCATGAATACTGCCCGGTTTATTTTTCCTGGTAAAACTGTGCTGGTTTTGGGTTGAGATGCAGTTCTGCGAAGCACACAGGGCTGGCCTGATGTCCCCAGTGGTCACTTGATGGAGTCTTGGAGGGGAGGCGTGGCAGTCTGCTCCGGTCCCCGCCCCCCCCCCCCCCCCCCGTAGGAAGGCGGGAACACCGTCACAGAGCCAGCCCTCCGGGGCCTCCCCAAGCGAGAGCCCCTTCCTGTCTGTGCTGCCTGCCTCCTGCTGGTCTCTACCGGGAAGCAGAGTTCAGTGCCCGTCATCCCACCCACCTGGCATTTGGATTCAGTCTTTGAGTGAGATTATTTACGGCGAAAAGGCAGAGATTTTATGACTGCAAGAGGCAGTGAAGAACTTTCTATTAACCCACAGAAGTGACTGTCATAGTTCTATGAGGAAAATTGTGAATCTCTGGTCTTTTGGGAGAATGGAACCAAATTCACACCTGCCGCACACAGAGCTTTGTGGCAGAAGGTCACCTCTTGGGAAGAAGGGTCCGGGCCTGGCGTCAGGCACTGGTCATCAGCTTGGGCTGTCACAGCCCTCCTGCTGGTGGCCCGGTGGCCTGGAAGGACGTCATCCACCAGCTTTCATTAGGGGACACACCATGTGGCTGCACCTGCCACGCTCTCCGGGGCGTCCCAAGGCGTTAGGGAGCCCGGAACCACTGTTGTGTGGGGTTTGTCCGGCGCTCGGGAAGGCGGAAGCCTGGGAGCTTCTGCGCGGGTGTGGTGACACTGCCTTTTTTTTTTTTTTTTTTTTTTTTTAATGTTTATTTGTTTTGAGAGAGAGAAAGAGACAGCAAGCGGGGGTGGGGGGCAGAGACAGAAGGAGACAGAGAATCCCAAGCAGGCCCCTCGCTGTCAGTGCAGAGCCCGATGTGGGGCTTGAACTTACAAACCATGAGATCACGACCGGAGCTGGAATCAGGAGTCGGACGCCCAACCGACCGAGCCCCCCACGCGCCCCTGTGGTTCTGCTTTAAAACACCCCTCCGCTGGCCCATGTGGAGGGCAGGTCCGGGGGTGTTCAAGGTCGGGGTGGACAGATCCTTCCTGCCGCTGGACCAACGGGACCCAGAGCCATGAAGGCAGGCGGGGTGGGTCCGGTCTGCGTGCATGCCGCCTGCCACCCGAAAGCCATGTCGACTTCTTAACCAGGGCAGCAGGCCTCAGGACTCTTGTCCCCTCCCCAGTGAGCACCCTCCCGCCTCTCGTCCAGTGGCTCTTTCTTCTTGCTGGAACAGGCCTGTCTCCCTGGGCTGCCTGACCACCTTGTCCGGCGTCCTGCAGTCAGGACTGGCCCGTCTCCCTGTGCGCTGTGCCCACGGCCTCTCCCGGGCCTGCAGAGGACGGGGCAGTTCTGGTTCCGTGCAGGCTCCCGGGCAGCTCCTGTGACCGCAGAGTCGGCTCCCCGAGCCGCCCCATCAGGTGGGGGCCGGAGGCCGGAGGGAGCCCTCCAGGCCCCACTGGGCAGGCACAGAGCTGAGAGGTCGGGTGAGATGCTTGGTGTCCAGCCGTCCGGCAGGCCCTGCACAGGACCCAGCGGCAGCTCCAGCAGGAGAGCGGCCGCCCTGAGACGACGCGGGCCCAGCCGGAGTGGCTTCTGTGCTCCGAGAGGAGGGACTGACGTCCAGTGTGCAGCCTCTCGGCTCTGATGTCTGATCGATCGTCACCGGGGTGGGCTGTGGCCGAGGGAGCCGTCCCCTGGGGGAGGGAGCGTGCCCAGCCACTTCTCGGGAGCCCCTCTGTCATGGCTCAGGCACTTACACTCTCGCGTCATGTGGACCATTTCCTGGGCCCGAGGGCGCCCTGTCCCCCGCCCCCGGCCTGGGCCCCTTCCCTCCTCTGGGTGGACGTCCCTGATTCTTCCAGGCCAGGCCAGCGTCCCCGCTGCAGTCTCAGGGAGGCCTGCGTCCCCTCGGCAGACGGCGGGGCGGGTGGCGCCCAGTGACGACGCGGGAGCAGGTGACTTTGTGGGTGCTGCCCGAGGACGCTCCAGCAGCACTGAGGGTGGCTGCCAATGCCCAGGAAAACAGAATGTCACTGTAAAACAAGTCCTCTTGCCCGTTTGGTTCCTTTTTTAAAAATCTTTGTTGGGATAGAATCGGCATCCCACAAATTCACTTTTGGAAGAGTACAGTTCACAAAGTTGTGCGAACATCTCCCACTGGAGTGCTTTCTTTGGGTAAGTTCCATGCCCAGCATGGGGCTTGAGCTCACGACCCTGAGACTGAGAGGCACACAGTCTCCTGCCTGAGCCAGCCGGGCGCCCCAGTGCCTGCTTGGTTTCCTGTCATCACCCTTCTTCCCCCTGAAGTCGGAAGGCAGCCACCAGTCTCCGGGAAGCTATGGATTTACTGCTGAGCCCTGTGGGGAGGGC